>NC_085986.1:6253944-6558236 GCF_910591565.1 Cydia splendana
TAATATTGTGTAATATTTATTCTATAAATTAATTGACGTGTGTGTAGTTTAGGTTTAATTAGTTTTAGATGTGTGTGTGTGTGTGTGTGTGTTTTTATGTTTGTATCTTATTGACATGTACGTTTACACCGTATTATTTAAATGAATTGAATTGATGAAATACAACAACTTGATAATAAGGCGCATATGACTTGAAAACATCACAAAACAACGCAATTCTTATGCGCAGAAATGTACAACAACCGCTGCTGGCTTTAAACAAACATTTGATTCGATGGCGTGACGTGACGTACGCGTTTGCGTTAAGTTGCATTTTGTATGGGATTCTGAATTTCCAAAGCATCCCGCTTTAAGGCCTGCTTTAAAATATTTTCCATAATGTCAATATCCATAGAGGAAAATGGCGACTACGTTTGTATGGAGAAACGGACGTCCCCTTTCCGCTTAACTGTATACTAACATAAGTAACAATATTGAATTTGATGATGCAGAGCCCCGGCTGCACCGTGTAGACGGCAAGACGCCGGTTGTAATAACAATGGGGAGACACTCCTGACTTCGGGCAAACTCGGCTCCGTTCGGCTCAGCATAGCTCCGAGCAAAGGATCGACACAACTTGACGTCCAAAGGGAAAGGCGCAAAGGCGTGCACGACCACAGATAAGATAATTACTTGAACTTCGACAACCCTATATAGCCGAAAGAGATAGTGCCATAAGTTAGAAAGGGATATCATGATTTGACCCTGAACCGCTGTCAAACTTCGGTTTTGTAGGAACTGTAGGAAGTGTCCTTTCTGTACAGTAGTACTATTACTTATTCTGTGGTTGTAATAGAAGAACTCTTTCGAAGTCGGTTAGAAATAATGAATAGTATGAAACAGCGACACATGTTACGGAGGAAGAGGCAAGATCTTACAGCACAATGAAGGCCTAATAACGATCGAATTAGAAATCGCATGCGCATGTCGGTGCAAGCGACAAGCGGTAGCGGAAATAATGATGGCTAAATGTATTTTTTTCTTACACAAATCGATTTTGTATTGCGCAGAGTAGAGTATTTTTTCCAGTCCTTATTCATACCATTTTGCGAAGTGAATATAAATAGGGACTACGTAATATTGATAATAATTTATTTATTTCATAGCCATGAATGTCCATATTGTTACTATTACCAAAGAGAATAGATAGTATAGAGGGGTCCTGTCATAGTAAATTTTGTAGTCACAGTAAATTTACTGCCATCTATCGACATATGACTAAAACTCAAAATGAAAACGTATAAAATTATCAATAAAATGTATATATATGGATAAATGATTTTATTATTTTTATATCAATTTGACCCATGTTCATTCACTGATATCTATATGTTAAAATTGTTAAATATGAAACGGTGTCGTCACGCCATCTAGCCGAGCATAGGCCAAAGGTTTGTGCGCCATCTATCCGAGAATGACTTTTTCTTGATTTCTGAGGCACGTTTTTTCCTTAGACTTTATTCATCTTATACGAAGTTACATATGTCTTTGCTATTACGTAGGTATATTATTGTTAATTTATCTTTCGGGTTAATTTACGGAGTTTCGGAGTCGGATCTTTAGTGAAATTGGTTCAGTATCACGTAGGTACACATTCGCCTCAGAAATTACGAATAAAAGTTAAATAAACACTATGTATAATAGATCTATATTTTACCTATACGCCTTAAGTTTGTGGCTTGCACCTAGCGGGTGAAAGTGGCTCGAACGTTACTGCACTCCACTAATGATTTTATAATGTCGGCGCAGTGTCACTTGCGAACACAGGTCATCTTGGAAATCTTTAGAAAGATCGAGAGATAAGCAAAATCGTGAGATGACAAACAAAATCGTGAGATGACATATTCGGCGGCCGAATATTCGTAAAACATATGTGCATTTATTGTAAAAACTGGTCGCCTATAACGTAACGCGTTCAAAGGACAATCGAATTTAATCTGTTGTGAGACCAGTGGCGGATTTTCCCTAAGGCCAAGTAGGCTAGGGCCTAGGGCGGCAAGATATTAGGGGTGGCAAATTGTGACAAAAAATTCGCCGATGATAACAAGAAATAACTCAAAATGTAGTCAATGTGATGGGTGCTGAGAAAGAGCGGCTACAGGGCCTGGGGCCTAGGGCGGCATTGACCGCAAATCCGCCACTGTGTGAGACATATGTACTAACGAGCGAGCGAGCGAGTGACTAAAAACAAGTGAGTCTAAACCGTAAAGTCATTCAATACAAAGGACAGTGTTTGCTAAGGTTTAAGTTTTGTTGATCATTAGTATGGTGGTGGTATTATAGTACATTGGTGGGTCGCGAGCGAATATTGATGGGCCCTAAAACTACTAGGGCATCTGAGCGTAAGGGTCTTCCCATATATATGACGCGCATTCGGGAAAAGCCGATAGGAAAAAGCGCCGTCGATGCGAGCCGAGCCCAACGACGACTTTTTCGCTATTACATACGACATAAAACTTTTTCCTGTCGGATTTTGCCGATTACGCGTCGACATATGTGGAGGAACCCTTACCAAGCACTCCATACATTAAGTTTCGATTGGAGTTATAGGCCCCCAGGTGACCCTAATGACGTATTGGCGATCGCGAATGTCATCTCCGTCCACAATGAGTGTTGGTCTAACTGTACACAATCTGGAACGTCCGTGGGAAGTAACTAACTAACTTACTACAAGCAGAGTTAGAGACGAGAAAATAATAAGGACTGGCAACATCCGTTAAGAACTGGCGAATGCACCGTTAGCGCGCCATTCGCGAGCCGCTACTAGCGCACTGCACGCGTGATACAGGCCATGATAACCTTTTATTTTATTTTGACGTGATAACGTCTTATAAATCAATGAACACCGGTAGCATGCACAAAAAAGTGTCACGTTGTGGACAGATCTCCATGGTAACGTTACGTATTGTAATGGTAATATTTTCTTATGACGTTATCACGCAAAATTATCGTCCATAAACCGACTTTACAGACAACCATATTTTTTAATGTTAAGCAATAGTGACAAGTGGTTAACGAATAAATACAATAAAATAAATAATATTATAAACTAAATCTATCCTTAGTAGGTAAAACAACTCGCAAGATTTGACCCGTACAAACATAATTACATACATACATTGCTAGTTAAAATAAATCTCGTCACGTGAATCAAAGTATATGTGTAAGTTTATTATTTCATCGTATGTTAATTAATGTTTATTTTGTAAATAGTAATAGTAGTTTTGTGATTATCGTTATAATTTTTCTATTATTAAACCTGCACCTTACAACCGTCTCTTTTTGGCCCAGTGGTTGACTGGTAGAGAATGCCTTATGGAATTAAGTTTAAAATAAATAAATAATAATAATAAAAGATAAACACCTTACAAAAATTAAACTGAGTATAGTCCGTCTAAGCTAAGTTTGCACTGATTTTAATAGAACAAAAGCGAGTGTCATTATAAACGTCATCATTTCATAGAAATTTGACATGAATGATGACATTGCCACACTTAAGCCCCTGCTACACGGCAGCCGACAAGCCTACTAACCGTCTGACCTAGGTCTGTCCTTGGTGTGTGGGTCCGTCTGAGTTGTCTGGCTAGACGGTGGCAAACCACAGTGTGTTCAGAACTCGCGGACAGACAACACGTATTGCAAGCGCACAAAATGGCCCCTAACCTTTCAGAAAGTTGGCGTGGCATTAGTACCTACTCAGTGGAGTATGGCCCTAAGGGCGGCGTATGCCACCCCTGGCGGATTGCATTTTGTTTTTCTTCCTTCACTTCTGGGGCGGCAAAACTTATTGGCCGGGGCGCCAAATTTCATAACCTACCTACTCATACTAGTGTAATGACAAAAAAATAAGTTTTTGGCAAAAAAATAATATTTGGTACAAGCTTTTATCGCTGACTGTACTTTTCTTTCTAGAGGCATCTAATACTCGTCGAGACAATTCTAAAAACCCCAAACACAATTAGGTCGCGTTGTTCTATCACAGGGTTCCTATGGCCACCTCCTGTCTCCATCATCAGATCAGCTCTATGGTACCATAATAATGCATTGTCACCCGACTTATATATGTATGCAAATTTTCAGCTCCATCGGAAACTAGAAAGTGGGTCTAATTTAACTTGCAAGATTTGACCCATAAAAACATATTTACATACTTACATTAGGTATATTGCAAGTTAATAAAAAAATTTGTAAAAAAAGAAAAGGGTATATGAATGAAACGCTGGCTCAAAAAACGGCATTTGTTGAGTCATTTCAACTTAATGAATTCGCTGGACTACGCTATGGGGACATACATAACTTTCTGAGAATGAAGAGGAAAGTATTTGATGAATTATTAGAAATGCTACTGAGTACCCATGGCATGGCTATTAACCACACGAGCGCACACGGCGCGTCCTTCAAGCGAAATGGCCTAGTGCGGTCGGCGTCGGGCGGCTACACGGTTCCGGACCGACCGCTCAGACCGCGGTCGCTGGCGCGCGCTCGCATGCCAAGGGCGTCCGGAGGTCAAACGAAATTTTGTTGGTAACAACTGTCTACACGGTCCGGGACAGACCAAGGCCACGCGGTTTGGGGGCTTGTCGGCTGCCGTGTAGCAGGGGCTTTAGTTGTTGCTATGGAGCGGGCCCGTAGTCAGGCTGGAAAAGTTGGTAGTGTGGACTGTGGAGTTTATGGTCACCACATTGCAAATGGCATGCAGAGAACTCATCATCATCATCTTCCTCGCGTTGTCCCGGCATTTTGCAACGGCTCATGGGAGCTTACGTCTTTTCAAACTAAAATTGTCAGTCTGTAACATGAACTAGTCTCTGTGACAAAGTAAAATGGCCGATGGAAGTGAATCAGACGGCGGTCAGAAATAACTGGCGATTGTTTAGTTTTGCACATTACGCATGTATGACGAATAGTGGCATTTACCTTATGTTTGATTAATTGTAACGTATATAACGCCTTATATGGTAGGTATGTGAGATAATAATAGATAATAATGGTACCATGGTATGTAATTAATTAAATATAGTATAGGAGATTTCGGTATAGCCGCAATACACTTATTCTGCTTTTTAGGGTTCCGGGACCCAAAGGGTAAAAACGGGACCCTATTAATAAGAATCCACTGTCCGTCTGTCTGTCACCGGCTGTATCTCATGAACCGTGATAGTTAGACAGTTGAAATTTTCACAGATGTATTTCTGTTGCCGCTATAACAACAAATACTAAAAAGTACGGAACCCCCCCAGGAGTCGACCTCATCACAGCGGAGATGCTAAAATCTGACTTGCCGACCGCCGTGAATGCCCTTACACCACTCTTGAATAGCATTTGGCTTGCTGAAGAGTTACCGGACGACTGGAACAATGGACTTCTCATCACCGTGCCAAAAAAGGGAGACCTCAGCGATTGTAGCAACTGGAGAGGCATTACTTTGCTTTCGACCCCATCTAAGGTGCTCTGCAAGATCATCTTGGATAGGTTGTCGAGGGCCGTTGAACCTCTCATACGCAAAGAGCAAGCTGGATTCCGACCCCACAGATCATGCACGGATCAAGTCAACACACTGCGTATCATTTTAGAACAGGCTACTGAATGGCAGAGGGAAATGTACCTAACATTTGTAGACTTTGAAAAAGCCTTTGATACGCTAAGGTGGGCTAGTATCTGGAACAGGCTGCGTGAAATTGGTGTCCCCGAGAAAATCACTAACCTCATAAAGGCTATCTACAAGAATTACTCTTGTAGAGTGACGCACAATGGCCTCGTCTCGGAGGATATTCAAATAAATGCTGGTGTGCGACAAGGGTGTCTTCTTTCTCCTCTCCTCTTCCTTGTTGTTCTCGATGGCATCATGCATCAAACGATTGACAATAAGCGCCGCGGCATAGAGTGGGGACTGTCCAACATCTTAGAAGATCTGGACTATGCCGATGATCTATGCCTGCTGAGCCACACACACGCTGATATGCAAGCCAAGCTGGACGACCTTCGAAGTGAGGCAATGAAGGCGGGACTCAAAGTCAACACCCGGAAGACACAGGAGATGAGGTGCAGGGACACAAGTACCGTGCCGCTCCTTATTGGCACAGAGGCTGTGGAGCAAGTCCACAAATTTACTTACCTCGGAAGCGTCGTGTCGGAAACTGGAGGGACCGAAGAGGACATCGCTTCGAGAATAGCCAAAGCAAGAGCAACCTTCGCACAGCTCCGCCCCGTATGGCAATCAAGCAAACTGACACGGAGAGTCAAGCTCAGAATATTCCGGTCAAACGTAAAAACCGTATTGCTATATGGATGCGAGACGTGGAAGGTCACAAAAGACATCTCGCGCCAGCTTCAGGTTTGTATTAACCGCTGCCTCCGCCGCATTCTCGGTATATACTGGCCCGAGAAAATTTCTAATGCCAACCTGTGGAGATGCTGCAATGAGACCCCGATCGACCAGCAGATCAAGCGCCGGAAATGGAGTTGGATTGGGCATACACTCCGAAGGGATCCTGACCACATACCGAGGCAAGCCCTCGACTGGAATCCCCAAGGAAAGAGGAAACGTTGCCGCCCAAAACAGACCTGGCGCCGGACTATTGTTGCAGAGGCGAAGGCTATCGGGAAGACTTGGAGCGAACTCAAGCACGAAGCTCAAGACCGATCCAGATGGCGGCGCACTGTGGACGCCCTCTGCCCCACCTAGGGGACATAGGACAATAAGTCAAGTAAGTCACGGAACCCTCGGTGGACGAGTCCATCTCGCACCTGTCCGGTTTTTTTTAATAAAATGACTGATTGGTTGGAGCACTGGACTGTCAATTTTTTTAATAAAAACTTCACCGCGGTGAGTAAAATTAAGTACATTGGCGACCTTTCAACTCAATAAAATAAAATAAAATGGAATATCGTCATAATTGATTGATATACCTATCAATAATTGATATCTATAAAAACATCCAGAATTCAGAAACAAATATCTGTGATAAACATACGTTCAATTAAATAAATGCCCTTACCGGGATTCGAACCCGGGACCTCCTGCTTCCTTGTGACGAGCAACAAAAAGGAATGATTGACATAATTGGATTTTCGGCATTAAAGGTTCCCATGACCTCCGGTGTAGTGCCACAAAAAACGACCCCAATTCGTCTCTTTTTCTTTAGAATCCCACGCGTCCACGCGAGACAGTATAGAGTCCGTCTAATCTAACTATGCACCGATTTCAAAAAAGAGAAGGAGTCAGTAGACTTATATCGACCGGGATATAGACCGTGATTTGATTACCTTTAGTTTTTTTAGGGTTCCGTACCCAATGGGTAAAAACGGGACCCTATTACTAAGACTCCACTGTCCGTGTCCGTCTGTCTGTCACCAGGCTCTGTATCTCATGAACCGTGATAGACAGTTGAAATTTTCACAGATGATGTATTTCTGTTGCCGCTTTCTCAGTCACTCTTATTACGCCTTCATTGGAGTAAAAGAGAAAGATCCCCGCAATTTGCGAATTTCGGTTAAACTCGCTGTGTGGTCGCGATCCTCATCATGAGGGAATGAGCAAGAAAAGAGAGGATCAAAACGCCAAACTCTTGAAGACAGTTAACATAACATAACTTAGATCTTTGACAAAGATTCCCATGACCCTCCGAAATGCTGTACCAAAAAAAACCGGGCCAAATACTCGCCTAAAAGGACCGCCAACATCGAAAACTGGGAAAACGTTACTGCCTCTCTGTCGAATATGCAAGAGCGACAGAGAGGCAGATAACGAATTGTCGATGTCTGCGGTAGGCCCTAAGGTAAGCTCCCAGGCGCCCGAGCGAGACCGGCCTTCCTGTCCGTTCCGCTCGGACTGACAGTGTCGTCTTACTCACGAGTGAGTATTTGACCAAAGGTAGGCTTTATTGGGTTGTAATAAGGTTGACGAATGGTCTGTGAGGATAGTATGATTGCTGTCTTGTTAAAGTGACAATGCACCTATAGGTAAATAAGAATAGATATAAAAGGATATGCAGAGATTGCGTATAGGTACTACGCTCGCGTGGAATTCGTTTTGTGTAGTGATGTACCCACTATTGATTTGGCCGACTAGCCGACTAACCGACTAATCGGCACTCGGATGGCCGAGAAGTCGGCCGACTAGTCGGCTAGTCGGCCAGATTATTAGTTTCGTCTGTCGGTTCAGATGCACTTAAAAGACAATCGTTTACCCCTTTCGTTAATAAATTAAAATAATCCTAAGGCTAAATTTACTATACGACAACCGTAATCGGACATAAGAAAGCGACGACACGGTCAATAATTCGAACAAAAGTTTTCGTAAGCAACCTAAATAGGAATTTGGGTAAAATAGATGACATGCTAATGGTAAATATTTGCTGTTTATTTATTTTTGCCCTGTTTTTCAGTCACTTATAAAATGCCGACTAATCGGCCATTTTTGCCGACTAGTCGGTACATCCCGGTTTTGTGTGATTTTAAGTTGCCATACGTCAGGATATTCCCTGACATGTCAGGATTTTCGGTCCTTAGTCAGGATTGCGGGGAGACTAGTGTTAAGGTTTTTTATTAACCTCAACTAACCAGTAGAATCTAGCAAAAAGTTAGGCAGAGGAATGGGAAGGTTATGGTGTATGAAATTTTCACAGATGATGTATTTCTGTTACAACAAATACTAAAAACAGAATAAATATTTAAGTGGGGCTTCCATACAACAAACGTGATTATTTTCCGTTTTTTGCGTAATGGTACGGAACCCTTCGTGGGCGAGTCCGACTCGCACTTGGCCGGTTTTTTTTATGTCTTTCATTCGACTTCTTTATGTATTAAAACACTGCATAATTGTTAAAAGTATTATATTCGAACGCTCTTTGCCAGACCAAGGTCCTGTTTTCTTTTCGTCGCCATTTTTATCAACAAACCGGAAACCAGCCATGGAGAAGTCCAGAGCTAGACTAGTTTTTAGGGTTCCGTACCCAAAGGGTAAAAACGGGACCCTAATAGTAAGACTCCGCAGTCCGTCTGTCTGTATCCACTGTCACCAGACTGTAACTCATGAACTGTGGTAGCTAGACAGATGACATTTTCACAGATGATGCATTTCTGATGCCGCTATAACAACATATACTCAAAACTAAATATAATAAATATTTAAGAGCCAACAGGAGTGGTCATTTTTCCATACAAACGTACTCCTCGTTTTCCTCCGTGGTTTTTGAAGCTAGAGCAATGATTTTTTCAACACAGATTAATATTGTCAATATCTGTGTCGGACCGTTTTGATTTTTTTGATATTTTTGTTTTTTAAGGCGCTAGAGCCCTTCAAAAATGGCCAAAATGGCCTAATTGACTATGCCGCAATGAGAGGCGTGGCATTCAAAACTGATATCAATTAGCCAAAAAAGCAAAACGGTCCGACACAGATCATTTCATAATCATTTAGATTTCCAAATTTGGTTACGATTGGTTAAGTTTTGGAGGAGGAAACAGAGGAGTACGAAACCTCGATTTTTGAGATTGTTACGCAGGATTTTTCGCCTTGTCCTTATCGCACTACTTTTAGGTGCCGCTTCCGTTAGCGAGACGGGTATATTTACCTAAAATATTTAAAACTCAGCTCCTGTTTCGTCTTAAGTGAAACTCCTATCCAACAAACGTGATTTTTTCGCCGTTTTCTGCGTAATGGTACGGAACCCTTCGAGCGCGAGTCAGACTCGCACTTGGCCGGTTTTTTCTAGATCATTAACTATAAATATAAACAATCTATAGGTATATCATTATGGAACCTGTTTTCCTCATGTAAGGCCATCGGTCGGCCTTGGTACGATAGTGTTGGAAAAAATCGGGCAAGTGCGAGTCGGACTCGCGCACGAAGGGTTCCGTACCATATAAAAAAAAAACAAAAAAAAAAAGCAAAAAAAAAAACGGTCACCCATCCAAGTACTGACCACTCCCGACGTTGCTTAACTTTGGTCAAAAATCACGTTTGTTGTATGGGAGCCCCATTTAAATCTTTATTTTATTCTGTTTTTAGTATTTGTTGTTATAGCGGCAACAGAAATACATCATCTGTGAAAATTTCAACTGTCTAGCTATCACGGTTCGTGAGATACAGCCTGGTGACAGACGGACGGACGGACGGACGGACGGACGGACGGACGGACAGCGAAGTCTTAGTAATAGGGTCCCGTTTTACCCTTTGGGTACGGAACCCTAAAAACTGTATAATTACGTGTTAAAATGTTTTAACTTATTCTTTGCCCGAAAAAGCAGGCTAATGTAGAGTGTATATACATGTACATATGTTTTTGGGTACTGCACCTTGGAAGGCATAACCAATTTAAAAAACCGGACAAGTGCGAGTCGGACTCGCGCACGAAGGGTTCCGTACCATTACGCAAACACGACAAAAAAATCACGTTTGTTATATGGGAGCCCCATTAGTATTATAGCGTTATATGTTATAGCATTATATGTTATAGCGGCAACAGAAATACATCATCTGTGAAAATTTCAACTGTCTAGCTAGTTCTTGAGATACAGCCTGGTGAGACAGACGGACATCGGAGTCTTAGTAATAGGGTCCCGTTTTTACCCTTTGGGTACGGAAATTTATATGAAGGATCGTCTCTTCGCGTCTACATATTTTCTAATTCGTCGGTTTGCCAGAGTAAAAAAGATTTTTCTTATAGATTGATAAATAAATTAATGTAAAAAAGTTAAACTTACATTATTAAAGAAGACTGTATGTTTGTGTACTTCAGATATTCACCATTATACAAAACTTAGAAAGACTAAATTAAGGCATGGCCTCCGTTAAGCCAGAAAATTGTAAAATAATTCAATCTTAACGATGTTAATGCCTGATTAAACGATAAACAACTAAAATCGATTGATTACTTCACCCCGCAACGGCTGAACGGATTTTGATGCAATTCTGAACAATAGTGGAAAGCATCCTTGATTAAACACTTTGTCTACCAGCAGCTTAATTACGAAATGATTACGTCCGAGGTACTGTCACCATCAAATATATCGGAGCAGCCAAGGTATTCAAATATATCTGAACATGCAAAAATCTTCATAGAAAATATATAGTAAACGCAGGACATTTCCATTTTGGGGTTTGACAAATTTCGTTCCAGATAGGTACCTATATAAACGTTCCCGAAAAGTTTCCATACAATTCCATGTAAAACAAATCCTCAATTATGGAAACATTCTATCGTCGGTCCCTTTGTTTTGTTACCATAGGAATAACGATTATTTCCGAAGTATTTGGCCATTTTGGTTGTCATTTATACTCTGTATCTTTAGGTATATTGAGTTTTTCGGAACTTATGTACGAAATATCATTTGATATTTACTACCACTAGCTTTTCGGTGAAGGAAAACATCGTGAGGAAACCTGCAATACATCTGCGAAGAAATTCAAAGGTGTATGTGAAGTCCCCAATCCGCATTGGGCTAGCGTGGGGATAGCCCAAGCCCTCTCGCGCATGAGAGGAGGCCTGTGCCCAGCAGTGGGACGTATATAGGCTGAAATGATGATGATCTTTAGGTATTTAAATAAAAGTAAACAAAATCTACCCTCAAATGGTTCCTTAAGCCAGTTGAAGGTACTTAGATGAAAACATTACACGATCAAATAATGTAGGTTAAAGTCAGGTCGTTCAGTGACAGATGCAGGCGGTTTTGTATTTGGTCGGTTAACAAAAAAATGTTATAACTAACCATAGTCTAATAAAACATGGTCTTCCATTCCCAGAGTGACACGGGCCTACGTCACAACAACATGGCCGCTATATATAGCGCTATCGCATATTATCATATAGCGCTGTCGCATGATGACGTAGGCCCGTGTCAGTTAGGTGACCTAGAAAAGACGGGAATGGAGTACCAGGCGGAGTATATTATTATACCATGATAACTAACCGAAAATGTACAAATCGTTTGTTTACTTTTATTTAAATACCTAAAGATACATAGTATAGTTATACCGTATGTTTGATGGTGAGCCTGACTGTAAAGTCATTGACGAACAAACATTGAATTTAACTTTAATTTATTTACACCGTATAAAAGTCAAAAAAAAGTCAAAGTGTTTTTATTTGTGAGCATATGTCAAACTGATTACAGTGGCGGTAAATAAATACTTGTAGCACTATACCCTGCCTGATGGCGTACAAAAACTTGAATTATTTCCTTACATACTAACATGCGAAATAAATTTACATATCTATATATGTGACGTTCCACGGGAAAAGGTACCTTATGAGGGTTTCTAGTTTCGGAGATATGAAATGTTTTGTAAAGAGGTGAAAAAATGCTCAATTTTTTTTTATTGTGTGATCTGAAACCTTAATGCGTAACGTTTGTTTACCTGTTTTTATTTTTGTTATAAGTTAGTTATAAGCCTAGTAATGTCGTCTCAGAGTTTAGTAGAAAAGGTACCTTATGGAAAAAAGATTGAAAATTCCCAAAAAAACTAGTCAATACGGGAAAAGAAGTTTGGTAGAGAACTGTATTAGCATTCTGCAACTAATTTGATAATTTCAGTTCTGGTTGGGGCGCCTCGCAAATACTATAACCGTACATCGACCGACATCACAAATCCAAGTAGCCTGCTATTATACCAAAGTTACTCTCGTCAAGTCTTTCTTAACTAGAATAATCTTCATTTGGTTTGGTCGCATGCAGTAAATCAGCCATTGGTTGGTGCTGAAAAATGCCAATACCCGACGCATTACCTTATGCAATATCTGAGGTCATTGAACCTCAATGCCGCTTATCTTCAATAGCAACCGAAATATATTATTGATAAGAAATAGACGATTTATACCATCTGAACCCCAAAATATTATTAGTTTATCCTAACTGTTCCATCATCATCATGCCTCATCATGTAACTTAATCACAAGGTACCTTTTCATTACATACAAATTATTGGTCTTTTTTAAGATTATTATGACGAAGAACTAATTAAATTTGGGGCAGTTTAATGTAAATTAATATTTTCTATTCATAAAAGATAAACTGTAATATGATTGATATTTTGTAGTGATGTATTATTAGATTTATTTCCATAAGGTACCTTTTCGTAAATGTATGGAGCAAATACTGTTATTGTTATGTAAGTTTAAAGTGGCATAAGGGGTTAAATATAGTATTTAGTTGGGGTTTTAGGATTTATTTCATTTGAATGACATAATTTCTTTCATATGTGCTCAGAAAAATTGATTGTGTGTCACATTAAAAGTAAAAATATTCAATTTTGTGATTTTATATGAAAAAGTCAGAAAATACATTTTCACCTCTAAATCGGTATTGTTTTTTGCTTAAACTGTCTGTCAGTGTCGTTTTCTAATAGATAAAATTTAAATCTTGAGAGCTCATTGCAATCAATCGTGAAAATTAAATAAAACTTTAATTTCAAGAGATTGGTTAGTATACACATAAATCAGTCGATATCAAAAGTTTCTATTTGCATTACAGAACAAGTCGCAATATTTTTTTAATCTCAGATATATAAGGTATTATTATTTGTAGTGAACTATGTAACTTACTTGAGGAACATAGTTTTTTAGGCGGCTAAACTTAAAACTTCTCTATCGTAAAGTTGCTCATTTCACAACATTATTTTCAAAAAATCATATCTCTGTAACTACGCAACCTAGAAGGTTGATCTCTTGTGTGTTATCGATAGCTTATTTATTGTAGATTACTGGGGTATGCATAACTCCATACCCGCCATAAGGTACCTTTGACCGTGGGACGTCACATATATATATATACCTAGTCATTATTAATATTAAAGTCATATCAAATCAGAACCATTAAAATTATACAGCAAAAATTCAGAAATAGTGTAAAAACAATTATCAATTAAAAATGTCAGTATAACAGCTTTACTTACGTGTAAATAATAGCTATTCTCATTATTGCTACAAAAGCACCTAATTGGGCCAAATTTTCGTACAAAGACCCCATCTCAAGCTCAAGACATGCAATGCTATTACCACTCATTACCGACAATTCGCTTCTGTACTGTTAAATGTGTGTCAATGACCTTAAAGTAGGTGTGTAGATAATGATACTTGAGTAGGCAAGATGATTAATACTCACAGATAAAAATGAAAACAATTAATGTGTAAACATTGTTTTTGTATTAAAGATATTGAATCGACAATTTCATTGCACAATCTTTTATCTAATTGATTGCCTTATATGTCTGGTTTTGTACTATAGTTCGTTTTTAGGGTTCCGTACACAAAGGGTAAAACGGGACCCTATTACTAAGACTCCGCTGTCCGTCCGTCCGTCCGTTGTGAAATTTTCACAGATGATGTATTTCTGTTGCCGGTATAACAATAAATACTAAAAACAGAATAAAATAAAGATTTAAGTGGCGCTCGCATACAACAAATTTTTGACCGAAGTTAAGCAACGTCGGGCGGGGTCGGTACTTGGATGGGTGACCGTTTTTATAGACAATGGTACGGAACCCTTCGTTTGCGAGTCCGACTCGCAATTGGCCGGTTTTTTTCTTAGCATTTTATTTTATTTTATTTTACTTTATTAGGTACACTAAACAGACATCGTACAATATCATGGGTAAGTAATACAATTGCACACTATGGCTTAAATCTAGCACGAGATCCAAAACAAGTGTACACAGCATGTTTTACAATTGAGCGGAAATATTACAAACTAATTAACACCATATTCCTATAGCTACAGTGAAAAATATCAGAGAAGAAATAACTATCTAAACATTACAATATAACGAGTAACGAACTTTACATTATAAAGACTATTAAACATCACTGAAACAAACTAGAAAGAAGCATTAGAAAGAAGGTAAGCGATCTTGACATGTCTTTTAATTGACAAACGACTTATGAAAGCAGAAGAATATAAATGATCGTATTAGATTAATAATTGTTACATATTTGCCGTGACTTATTTTTAAAACGTGTTTTTTTAATAAAAAGACACATCAAGATTGTTTACCTTATTTCTAATGCTAAAAAACAACGAACTATAAATAAACTGTTTGGGGAAATTGGGTAGCAGATTGGCCAGATTGAGTAGCAGATTGGCCAGATTGAGTAGGAGATTGGCCAGATTGAGTAGCATATTGGCCAGATTGTGTAGCAGATTGAGTAACAAATTGGTCAATCAAACTGTCATTTAGTATCTAACTAATCGGGACACGTGATCTCCATACATTTTTAATTAGGTATTATAAGATATAAAAGCTTTTAAAAAATTGTATGGAATGTTTGCTCCTATATCTTATAATAATCAAAATATAAAAATGTCAAAGAACGGGCATCAGCTATGGTTATTATACCTACAATAAATTGTGTAAAAATAATTTTCATAATGTCAATATCCAGGTAGGAAAATGGGGACTCATTTGTATGGAGAAGCAGCCATATACTATCCTGGTAATTAGGGATTCCGTTTCACTATTAAACTGAAATAATATGAGTTTTTATAGGACCTAGGATACATAGCAAACGTCAAGGGTTCATTACAAGACAAGAGACGTCATACCCAGCCGGGAATATGCTTGCTCCGGACTAGCCGGCAACATGCCTGCTCTGGAGTAGCCGGGAACATGCCTGCTCTGGACTAGCCGGGATCATACCTCCTCCGGACTAGCCGGCATACCAGGGGACGTAATTATATGGGGAGTGACACGCTCTGGCATGGGAAACGGATAGTTATAGTTAAGAGTTGGAGGAGGCCTTTGCCGACAGGCACACTGAACTAAGAGACTTCATATAAACATTCATAACTATTCAAATCAACAAACATGTTCAGAATAAAGGGCTATATAAATAAAAACAAATAAATCCATACTATAATGATATTATAAAGGCGAAAGTGTGTCTGTCTGTCTGTCTGTTACCTCTTCACGCTTAAGCCGCTGAACCGATTTAGTTCAAATTTGGTATAGAGTGAGTCCCGGGGAAGGACATAGGATAGTTTTTATGTCGGAAATCATCCCTGAAGAGAGTGCAAAGGGGGGTCGAATTGAAAGAGTTAATGAATGCATTGCCTAATAATTGAAGTAAGCAATGCGCGAATTGAATGATTGCTATTAGCATTATCCAGGCACTATACCTACTTTAGCTGCTGTCACTAATTCCACGCAGACGAAGTCGCAGACAAAAGCTAGTAAATAAATATATTTAAAAACGATTAATGCTTACCTCATCCATCTTAAGACTCTCCAAACTCCTCTGTTTCATTTTTGTACTATTTATAGTTCCATATTTCTTCTCAATGATGGGTACATCGTACACATGCTCCTTTTCCACAAAGAACTCCGATTTATCCTCCTTACATTTACATTTTAAATGACATTTAAAGTTTTTTCCATCATTATCGACACATTTCGCACATTTCTCCTTCAAAAAGGAGTCTATGTGTAAACTTTCATCGCTACATGAACAAAATCTAGAGTTACGGATTGAGTTAAACGTTCCGCTCAATCTTGTGTATGGTAGACTTGTCGTTGAGTTACCGATAGCACAGTTTAAAGCGTTAAAACAATTGGCAAGTGAATCGTTCGGTGTCTGATTCGGGAGTAGAGTTCTATGTGTTATATCTAAAATTTCAGTACACAAATAGTGCATTTCTTTCGGCCTCTGTACACTTAAGTTAGTCTCAGCGATATCATATATATTTTTAACTTTCTGCGCTTCCCTCTGCTCTAAGACTTGTTCTAACTTTTGCAACATTTGTTTTGTGTCTTTTTTCTTCTCCGGTGTTACTAAAATTCTGGGCGGTTTCTTCGGAGGCGGACCAGGCGGTAACGGCTGTTTAAGAGCCTTCTTTAAAGTATCAGTTAGGATTAGATGTGGGTTTTTGCGTTCTAAACGCATTGTTTCACTGGAAGCGCACAAGTCATTCATAGAAGACAAGTTCGGTTTAAATTCTAAGCATGCTTTCGAGTCAAAATCAGTTTCAATGACAGAGTCTTTTAAATCAGTCACAGAATCTTTAGATTCTTCGGAATCTTTGTCGGGCTCCGTCTCAGCCTCAAAATGAGATTTTAACTTCTTAACTCTATTAGATTTGTCATCATCTAAATTTTCAGTCTCTGAACTAACTCCGCTGTCCGTCATGGCCTCTTGTTTCGCCTCTTCTTTTTTCCTATTTTTAATAACCATTGCATACTGATCTAGAATATGTTTTGGCACCTCAGAATTCGGTATAGAGTCATGTAAGACGGAGCTATTTTTTGGCACTACAAAGTTTTCTTTCTTCATCTGATCTTCTAACAAGTTTCCAAGTTTTTTTAACCGTTCGTTACTTAGCTTTTTATCCATTTTTAGTGTAAAATCACTGGTTTCGCTTCTGCCGTTGCAACTGCCGTGTCTTTGAGGCTGGATCTTGCTCCTGTCACAGCGGAATGCGTGACTTCTATGGAGTTTTTTACCAGGGTCACTGGATTGCCGAGTTAGGGATGTTTTTATATCACTTACACTGCGTTTTACGTCACTTTTATTGTATAAATAACTTAGGTTTGGTGCAGCCGGCCAGTCTTCGGCGGATGAGTCAGATTCTTGCCGCATTTTGTCATTAAACGACGATTTGTCGTAACTATCCTTATGAAAATGTTCTTCGAAACTGCCACCATTTTGAATGGGGTATGACTTTTGTTTACCCAGCTGTTCTCGCTGAACAGTCTTTTTGACAATTAGTGGTTCACTCTCGTGATTCAGGCTCTCAAATTTACTTTTAATAGCTTGCACTCTGTTAGTTTTATTCGTAATCATGTCGAGATACAAGACATTTTTGATTAGTCAAACACACTAGAAAACTTTTTATTGACATGCACATCAACAGTATTTTTAATCACAGAACACTTAAAAGCTTTCTCGTTAATATGAAAATGAGTTTTAAAACTGTTATTTACACTGATAAACAACAACAAAACTAAAGAAACAATCAACTGACTAATTTAAAACATGTTTTTCAACCTTTTTTTCACAGGATGTAAGGCACTGGAATCGTCATAATTGTGCTTTGCGCGGAAGAAGCACGAATAATTTTAATGGAAACTAGCGTGGCCACAACGCGATTGATACGCGAGATGTTATTTTACGCGAAGTAACACTATGTATGTATTTTGAAACAGTTATCCACTTGACAGAAAGTTTACATAAACAGTTGTTCGTTGCCTCCGTCCGTTCGCTAGGGCATGGCACAATACTAGTGTTGCCAGACGCAATGTTACGTTTACCCCATCCAACTGATGATAAAATAATACAGCAGCATTTTTTTTTCTAATAAAGGGGTACCTATGGATGTGGGTAGTATGAATATTTAGGTAGAGTTGGACCAAGAAAAGTCTGCAGCGGATTTGATAGCCCACGCAGTGCAAGTGTCATTTATACGTCATAATTTCATAGAAGTTTGACGTTTAAAATATAGCTGGTCAAGCAAATCTTGTCAGTAAAAAAAAGGCGCGAAATTCAAATTTTCTATGGGACGATATCCCTTCGCACCTACATTTTTCAAATTTGCCGCCTTTGACAAGATCTGCTTGACCAAGTATAACACGTACACTGCGTGGGCTATCAAATCCACTGCAGACTTTTCTTGGTCTGACTCTAGTAGTAGTTTTGATGTTAAAAGCCGCGCTGCACGAACAATTTGAATCATGGTAATTCCATGTTTTTCATTTTCGTGTTTATTTTTCAAGTTTCTTAGATTAAAATATTTTACATACATGTATAATATATAAATACATAAATACATAATTATATAAATACAGAATTTTATTTTTATTTATAAAAACAAGGTATAGGTATCGCTGAACTGGACTTGGGTTTAAATATTGATGAGGCAAAAAATAGGGTGAAGCTGACGTTGTGTCTTGTGAAACAGAGCTAAAAGTGGATCTCAAAGGCGTCTGAAGGATCTTTCCACTAAGGCGCATGGCACACTGAATGAATCCTGAGCGACCTGAACTGATGTTTGAGCAAGACAACGCTATGCGCGTATTATAGTGACATCCCGCTCTCACGTCGGAGCACCGTGCGAATTGGATTCAGTACCAGTGTGCCATGTGCCTATAGCATGATGTCCATGAGTAAGTTTCGACTTCTGAAAATGTTTAAGAACATTACAATAAACGTGATCAAGTGTTTGTTACTGTTTTATTTTTAAGTTATATATCAAATCTCATCATGTAGGTCTAAAAATTATAATAAATTATAATACTCAAAATAAATTTAAATTGGTGAGCGCTTGAAACTTAGAGCGTCATTTTCCAACACCGACTAATTCACCTCGCTGTATACTTTGACATTTTGAATACGTTTGCCGACATGATCGACGATTATATTATTTTCTTCTGTTTTACTCCACCTATTTTGCAAGCAAGAAAGTAATAGAATATTTTTCGCCTCGTAGCCAGCAGGCTGGCCAATTTTAAAACTTTGACAGCCAGCTGCCATTACCGCCTGAGGGGTCAAAAGCCCTGTTCATAATGGAGCATAAACAGCAAATTTGTAGAACGTAGTATTTCATTTTTCTAACAATCTAGAACTATTGTCGCCATTGTAAATCCGAAAGGTCGTTTTTTTAGCATTAGAAAGAACTTGAAAGAAGGTAAGCAATTTTGACAGGTCTTTTAATTGAAAAAACGCTTTTTAAAAATCAATAACTATTACTATTGAAAGCAGTAGAATATAAATGATCGTATTACAATCATAATTGTTACATATTTGCCGTAACTTATTTTTAAAATGTGTTTTTCAATTAAAAGACACATCAAGATTGTTTACCTTATTTCTAATGCTAAAAAAAACGAACTATAATAACAAGGATTAGGGACAATTTACCCTGACTATCGGGTAATCTTTTTAAGCAGGTATGTAAAACAGCTGGCATTCATCCGGTGAGTGGGAAAAGTACAAAACATAGCACAAGCGACACCTGTTACATCCTATTAAATTGTAAATACAAACGTAGTTACTTTCTTATACAAGTAACAGTGCGCTTTTTAATTTGGACGGTTTACCATATATGTTTTCAACGCCATCTATCCCGAGTTTCTCTAACGATCAATAATGTCAGTTGGCTGATTTAATGCTGATAAAAAGACTTTTGATAAAAAGCGGAAATTATAAATTTGAACCATCTTTATAGGAGTCAGAATTTACAAAGGGCCTTTTACTCAAGAGCTTGAGTAGAAGTTCCTTGGAATTTACTTTTAATTTGCCATTAAGTGTAGAGTTTTGTGTTTTAGTTGTATCCTATTGATTTGTATCATAATGATCATAATCTTGCAGGATTTACAAGAAAACGAACATGTAACATTAAATAAAATATGCATGCGAGCGGATTGTTAGTCACAAATCCTAAATTACATGGTTTGTAAGGACTGCTAGCGCCATCTAGCAGTGAGTAGTTAAACCATAATCATCAAAAGTATATCAGAATATTTTACTGGATTTACAGTTTACTGTGATCGTTTGATATTTGATTAGTGCGGAAAACTTTACTTATTCATTACTAACTCGAAACATATTTGTTATTTACAAAATTTTAATAAATGGAATAAAACGGGCAAGTAGCGACATCTAGTGTTGACTAGAAGAACACTTGCTTATCATGTAGTTTATCTATTCCCCGACAGATGGCAGTAGTAGTCCTCTAATTTATTAGCTTTTTTGCAACATTGTATCAAATTGTATGCATAAAATGGTCTTGTTAATTATAAGATTGACGATTAGATTGCTAGTTAACGAGGTAATTACCTATGACCTAGTAAATTTTTCTTTTTTCCTCATTTTTTTGACCTAGTTTGCAAATAAATAATTCAATATAAGTATTTAAATAGATAAGGACCTACTCTTCTCACCACAGCTCGTAAACGCCCTCTTGTTGATGCATCAAAAACGGATAAGAAAGTTGCATTTAATCCACAAATAGTGGCAAAGTAATTCTTTAGATGCAAATTTTGAGTTATTTCCTCATTTTGGCTGGTGGAATTGGTGGACTTTAGTAGGTACCTACTACCTACATATGATTTTGAATGATAAATGTTTAATAGCTTTCATTTATATCCAAATCGAACTACACCTTATTACACTACCTTGCTACTTACTATAACTTACATTGTATTACATTGTATTGTATTTTGTAGTTTCACAGTGCCTTGGTTTTACTGTAATGCTGTGTTACTGATTTGACTAATAAATATAATAAATAAAAATGAGTCGTCAAAATGCCGGGACAACGCGAGGAAGAAGAAGACCTACGGTTAAAGAAGCTCCTATATTTCTTGTTCAAACTGGATTTTCCATAAATTTACCTGTCATTAATAATGTTTATGCATTTGTGCACCATTGGCCTTTTGTTTACAGAAGCCATTGTGATGATTAATGTGCAGTAGTGATGTTCCATTGGAACTGACGTATATCGTCATAAAAAACCGGCCAAGTGCGAGTCGGACTCGCGCACGAAGGGTACCGCATTACGCAAAACGGCAAAAAATCACGTTAGTTGTATGATGTATGGGAGCCCCACTTAAATATTTATTTTATTCTGTTTTTAGTATTTGTTGTTATAGCGGCAACAGAAATACATCATCTTTGAAAATTTCAATTGCCTAGCTATCACGGTTCATGAGATACAGCCTGGTGACAGACAGACGGACAGACAGACTGACAGATGGCCAGCGGAGTCGTAGTAATAGGGTCCCGTTTTTACCCTTTGGGTACGGAACCCTAAAAACTAAGACGATTTACGTAAAACGGATATAAATTATTACCTACCTACTTCAATTATGTGTATCTACGGGTACTTTTTATTATTATTAGGACTATTAGGAGTCTTTAATAACTCAGGCAGTCCTTCAGATCCTGTTCAATCTCTGGTAATTATTTTAATAACTGTAATTAAATAAATAAAAACCCTAATAAAATGATAGCGAGCCTGCCTGTAGCCAGATAACTAAGATCTTGTAGTCTGTAGTCTATCTTAGGCCCACTTGCACCATTCTACTAACCCGGGGTTAAGCGGTTAAACCGTTAACCCACTGTCAAATTGTACTGGTCACCATGGTAACTACAGGTTTAACCGGTTAACCCCGGGTTAGTGGAATGGTGCAAGCGGCGCTAAAGTGTAGTGTATTTCAGAACCTAGTGTAAATTTAATTCGATAGCGTGACCGCGTGACGAGCGTTCGCGTTTGCGTTATGTCTAGTTTTGTATGGGATTTGGAACAGCGTGCCAAGCGGGACTTGGAAACTCAAAATTTCATACAAAATGAATATGAATATGAATGAAATTTACACTAGGTGTACAGACACCCCCTTACAGACCCTTATGAAGCATTTAGGTACAAAAAGCACAAGGTCACATCATGTAGGTGCAATTTTACTGGTGAAATGCTACGATTCGAGCTCCACAACTGAGTCGTATTCTACACCATTTTATACTGTAACAATCCAGATACACCCCTAAAGCTTAGGTAATAGGGCCGATTTTTAAATTTCGGGCGCTCGATTTCGTCACTCGATATAAAGGATGACTCACGTTAGACCGGGCCGTGTCCGGGCCGGAGCTTCCGAGGCATCGTTTTCTATGGAAAGCATCACGTGATCACCTGTCATGTCATAGAAAAGTAAGCCTCGGAAGCTCCGGCCCGGACACGGCCCGATCTAACGTGAGTCATCCTTTAGTCTGTGGAAATTGTGGAAAACGGCGATATGATAATTTGATTGCTGATATGAAATTTTGTGTCCCTGCCGCGCACTATTATAAGCAGGAAATTGATATTGTGTATTATTTAATAAAATAAAAATTGAAATTTATTATTTTGAAAAAAGAGCAACAGATATTGGGAATCTAGTGGTAATGAGTGTAATGACCATACAAGAAATATTGTCTTCTTTGTTTTCAAGCACACCAATACATATTTTAAATTTTCAAATAAGTCCTACCTAATAAAAATTACATAATAATATTTGAAAGAAATACGATTGAAACGTAATTTCGCAAACAAAATGACGGACACAATGATGCGTATTTAACAGTAACATTGACATGTTATTTTTTTTTATAGTAATTGTAGCTCATCTCATGAATCTTATCATCTTCCTACCGTTGTCGATGCCACGGGAGCTTTGGGTCCGCTCAGCGACTAATCTCAAGAATTAACATAAGCACTAGTTTTAAAAAACGTAACTGCCATCTGATCTTCAACATCAGAAGGGACGACCGGTCTGGCCTAGTGGGTAGTGACCCTGCCTGTGAAGCCGATGCTCCTGGGTTCGAATCCCGGTAAGGGCATTTATTAGTGTGATGAACACAAATATTTGTTCCTGAGTCATGGGTGTTTTCGTTGTGTCGTGTTTTTGTGTCGAATTTATAATAGTCTTACATTATAATTATGAATCAAATTATAATTCGAAAACAATCCTTAAATACTCATTGGTACAAACAGAAACCTAGTTAACTGTACATTGGTGCCATTGGTGGACAAAATACAAAATAATATTTTCACATCACCTATTCGGAAAAGGGCTAGTTCTTCCCCGCTAGGAGGGATCAAAGTGGTACTTTTCCTCCCTGCCAGGGGGGATCAAAGTGGCACTTTTCTGTTCTAGGACACTGTTTTTGTTATTTTTTGCATTATTTTTTTAGCTTGAATAATATTTTGAAACATTATAATATTTTGTGTATAATAATTTGTGTCAACACTAAGATTTTTTTATTTTCCTCATAGTTGATGTGAAAAGCAGTATGTGCCACACGGTATCAAAATTATTTCGTCTTGGGCGTTAACACTTGAATCCCTCATTACGCTCAGGATTCAATGTACGCCCTTAACGGAAATATAATCATTTTGATCCCTTGTAACACAAACTACTATTAAATCTTTCGCGTTTTGAACACATATTAACTCACATTAAATTTATAGACAGGTCTAACGCGAAATTTATTCAAATACCTTTATTTACCGACGTTTCGACACAGGTTTCACTGGTCGTGGTCGCGGCTAACTGATGTCCCAACAAAATGTCAAAACAGAGATATGTGCAACTACCCGACGAAAAGTGTATGGAAAAGTTTGGGGTGGGGGTAGGGTAGACATCACATTTTCAAACCACCCACCCACTACACATAATGTTAATTATTGTCAATAGTCCGACACGCAACATTCACAACACATTCGTTCATTCGTTTTGACATTTTGCTGCGACATTTTGCTGGGCGATGTACAGTTAACAGAGTGGGCCATGGTACGAGCTGAGATTTCAACCCACGATATCCGGACTGCAAGTCGCACGCCTTACCGCTACTAGGTTACCAATGCTCATCATCAGATATCGGCTTCTAGAAAATAGCATTTAATGACATTTAATGTTCGCAGAAATCGCGAAGCGTCTGGTTGACGTAACTGGTGACCGAAGAGCTGGCGGCTACCTCACACAACGTATCAGCATTGCGATACAGCGAGGAAATGCCGCCAGCATCCTTGGTACAATGCCTCAAGGGCCTATTTTAGATTTAAGCTAGTTATTAATTTCGTTTAGTAGTACCACTGTATATATATTGTATGTAAATAAATATTTTTTGAAATGACAAGTAGTGAGTTTTTATATCGCCTTTCTAAAATTACAAATCCTTTTTCGAACCCTACTCTAGTAAAACCGTGTAGGTACTTAAAAACGAATATATATATTATTGAAGTTGAAGTAGGTATCTATTTTTTCATGAATATCCCATTGCGCAAATTTCTAAAATAACAACGGAAAAATGTTATTGAAATCGATTATTTTGCGTATTAAAATCATCGTCAGTGCGAGCGTCATCAAAAAAGTTAAGTAACTTAATGACAATGCCTCATTGAAGTAAATGATTGTTCGTCATAAGTCAGCAGTGAGTGGTGTCTTGCTTGCAGTCGGGCGTCCGAGCCCGCATAGACTGAACGCACTACGCTGCTGCATCCGCGATAAATTAAAAAAAAAAACAAGCCCTCGCTTCCCGGCATTTTTGACAAGTGACAGCGCGCCATTTTGAAAAAAAGTGTTTTTGTTTTTTCTAAAAGTGTGTTTTTCTTGTGATAAGTGGTTGTGAATGGTGCAATCGAAATAGGAATTTTGCTAAGGTAATTTTATTGCAATAATCTTATGTAATTATTGGTTTTTGCTAATTTTGCTTTCACTGCGAGCGGGGGTAAATGTGTCAGTGGGTCGCTTGAGTGAAATGTGAGCCGAGAGGCTGTAGATGCAGACGATGACATTATACCTTTGCCTTATGAATGTTTTAATAAAAGAAAGTAGACTTTAGTAATTTTGAGGTTTAATGTTTTTGAATGTTAGATGCAAAGTAAGTACCTAGGTAATTTATAGGGATTTAAAAAAGTTAAATGCCAATTATATTTAGGTATAAACACAGTTTTATTATGCGTTTTTAATAGTGCCACATTTTTTTTATGTAGTCTTAGAAACTTAAATACAACTATTTATTACTTATTTTTAATATTTAAAAGTAGGTAACGATTTCAAGCTAATTCCAAATCTTTTAAAATAACGCAACTCAGATTGATTAAGTGTACATTAATTTAACGATATAAATCATTTTAAATAAACAAAAATCATTCAGTATTAAGAAAAGCTTAACAATTTACAAGTAAACAAAAAAGGACATACCTAATATTAATTTAATTTTAATTTAGATTAGTTTAGTTTTTTAATTTTAGGTATTAATTTTATTATAAAGTAGTTTTACTATTTATAGTTGTATTTCAGATTCATTGTTTGTTAACCAATAAATAAATAATGTCATAATAAACTTATTTATACATCGTTCTATGTATAGAGACATTTAATTTTTGGTTTGAAAACTTTAAAAAAATTGTTCATTTTTATCTATGAATGAATCCTCTTATTATTGACAAAATATTTGCATATTTTAATAAATCAGTTTTCGAAACGGGGTATACTACTTTCGATGTCACATAATTTACGACCTTGACAGTAGCACCAGGCCAGGCTCTAATAGTGGCTTTGACACACATTAGCTTTTGACGAGTGACAGATGTCAAACAATAATACTTTTTCAGAAACTTTCTTAGTCTTCCGCACAAAACTTTGTTCGCGGAACACTTATGGGATCACTTCGGTCTTGCAAACCAGTTAAATGCGTTTTTCTCAGATACCGTTTGCCGTAGATACCTAAAATTTGCAACAGTTATTTTTATACATAGAATAGAACTATAGTCAAGCCATTTCCGTCAGTTGAAAAAAGTTGCAAATTTAAAAAGTGTAGTCGCGAAGGGTAATCGTCCCATAGAAAAATTGAATTTCGCGCCTTTTCTACTGAGAAAGTTGTTTGACCGGGTATATTTTACTAGGCTTATTCGCGTATATCCATACATAAGTATTAAGTCGAAGTTTAAGGTCGCCATTGGGTATAAAGAATTTAAAAAAAATCACTTTTGTGACTGAGTTAGCTGTTCAGAAAAAATGGTACCCTTTTCTTTTTTTCGAAAAACCATCAACTTTTGGGTTATTTAGACTCAGAATCACGAGTACTATTAAATGAGACATTGTTTCCTCCTGTTTTTCATACAAATTTTGGGTGTCAGTTTTGTAACGGTCCATACAAAATGTATGTGAAAATGCGTTACAACTGGCATTTTTTTGGGACACATTTTTTTCTTTTTAAATCGATAGTCCTCGTGATTCTGAGTAGAAATAACATAAAAGTTAATGAATTTTCGAAAAAAAGTAAATGGTACACTTTTAAGTGAAAATTCCCTTATAACTATTATTCCAAACTTCAATCGATATAATTAGTAATTCCCGAGATATTTAGCGATGTGACAGATACTACAGATAGGCAGAAGGATAGAATAGAGTTGCACCACAAAGGTTCCTTCTTACCTTCGGTACGGAACCCTAAAAACGAAAATGAATATAATCCACTATAACAGATGGAACCTCGTAATACTGAAAACAATCTTAATTAACTTTTAAAGTTACGTGAACGAGCGTTACGAAATAATTTCGGTTGCTGTTTTAGTAAAAACCTTAGTCACGTTGGTGTGCTTATTTTTATTTATTCATTCATTTAAACTATAGGTATACATATAGTATAAATAAATACATTTCAACCTAATAGTATATGCCGGACTGTACCTTTATTTACATTTTATTCTACCAAAAAAAGCCGGTCAAGTGCGAGTCGGACTAGCGTTCCAAGGGTTCCGTACATTACCCAATTTTTAACAATGTTTTTTTTTTATGTGGAACGTGAATGAAATGTCTTTAAAAAACCCATTCGGTCGGATCAAAAACTAAGTAATTATAAGTCTGCCTCACGCTTGACTGCACATTTCTAATAGGATTTCCTGTCATCTATAGGTAAAGAACAATTTTGTGTATTTTTTCAAAATTTTAGACTTGGTAGTTTCGGAGATAAAGGGGGAGGGGGAATGGTCGGACAGACAGACAGACGCACGAGTGATCCTATAAGGGTTCCGTTTTTATCCGTTTGAGGTACAGAACCCTATAAAGAACTATTACAACATAAACTTACATTATAATAAGTATTTATAATATAACTTGTTTTAATTATCAAAAATCATTATCCAATTTAATTTGCCATTTATTTAATACATCATCTAAATCTGTTTTGCGGTTTAAGCGTGAAGAGGTAACACACATAAACATAAACACACACAGACGGAGTTAATTTCATATTTATAATATTACTAATATACTTATACTTACTTTTTTTTTCTAGTTATGTATATTAAGTTTGTATGCACTAGTAACTACATTCAATAAAGCTAATCCATTCCTTATAAGCTCATATTTATAATATTACATAAATAAAAATAAAATAAATAAAATAAATATTATAGGACATTCTTACATTTCTTACACAGATTGACTAAGTCCCACAGTAAGCTCAAGAAGGCTTGTGTTGTCGGTACTCAGACAACGATATATATAATATATAAATATGTACTTAAATACATAGAAAACAACCATGACTCAGGAACAAATATCTGTGTCATCACACAAATAAATGCCCTTACTGGGATTCGAACCCAGGACCATCGGCTTCACAGGCAGGGTCTCTACCCACTAGGCCAGACTGGTCGTCATACATATCTATACTATGGATAGTATGGATGCGGTTGGCGCAAGACCGGTCATTGTGGCACTCTTTGGGGGAGGCCCATGTAGTGGACGTCCTCTGGCTGATACGATGATGATGATGGATATTACTAATATGGATGATTTAAAACATTTATTTACCTACAATATATATACAGTGGTACTACTAAACGAAATTAATAACTAGCTTAAATCTAAAATAGGCCCTTGAGGCATTGTACCAAGGATGCTGGCGGCATTTCCTCGCTGTATCGCAATGCTGATACGTTGTGCGAGGTAGCCGCCAGCTCTTCGGTCACCAGTTACGTCAACCAGACGCTTCGCGATTTCTGCGAACAACTTATGCGCGCTGGGACCCCATGGACCTAGAGTTTCAACACCAAATGGATTAATTTCATAGTGTCAATGTCATTATCATGATCATTGCATAATCAATAATTAACTGTGTAAAATCTAATAACAGTAATTTATATAGAGATTTGAGTAACAAACATAAAAACCGGCCAAGTGCGAGTCGGACTCGCGCACGAAGGGTTCCGTGCCATTACGCAAAAAACGGCAAAAAAATCACGTTTGTTATATGGAAGCATTGGGAGCCCCACTTAAATATTTATTAATATTCTGTTTTTATTCTTACTTCTCAGGGAATAAAATGGGCTATTACGCCTATTACTTACTCCCCCTTAGTGACATACTACACTTAATGGCCAAGTGTGATGAAAAAACACATCAAACTTAAGCTGATTTCTTTGCTTATGTGATTGCGCTTTTTAACTTGACCTGAATTCTTGTACTTAGAAAATTTTGCAAACTGACCCAGTAACACCTTAGAGGCAGGCAATTAAGAGCTGCTTAAGGGGCCCACTGATTAACAGTCCGCCGGACGGTATCGGCCTGTCAGTTAGAACAAAATTTTGACAGTCCCGAACAACTGACAGGCCGATACCGTCCGGCGGACTGATAGTCAGTGGGCCCCTTTAGTATTTCTCGAGACAACTGACAACATACAAATAACAGTCATCATGGCCTTTGGGTCCATTACAGACTATATAAGCAGTGTCAGTTTCATGGCAAGGCCCGTGGGGCGACACTCCTCCTTTCGGGCATTGTCGGCTCCGTTCGGTTCAGCATTGCTCCGAGCAATTCTTAGGGTTGACACAACTTGACGTCCCTTTGTGTGACCATAGATAAGATAATGACTTGAATTCTGACATCCCTAAATAGCCCAATTTCGCAGATTCGACTTCACACTCGCGTTCGCGACTTCGCGCCGCGATTCGCGCACGAGTGTGGGGCGGGCTAAAGGGAAGTAGAGGACTAGAGACTAAATATACGTCCTTGAGATCTCATCTAAAGAACCACACTATTTACTGAAGAGATTGTCTAAAGTGGAAGTTATGGCAGCAGGCGCGCCGGGTTGGGCAATGGTTTGCGTAATGGTAGGCAGACCAACGAAAATAAACAACTTCCAATAGTTGGACTTTTTTTTTTTTTTTTTTATTGAAAATTTAACAGAAAAAATACAATATTTAGTACCTTAATCTAATGTTTCGCCAAACTGTGAGACAGTTTGTTGGCGGTGCGCTCTAAACTAATCTTAAGCTAAAGGGGTACACTAATTATTAAGTGACAAGTTAAGTTATCATTAAGAACATATAAATTTACCTATATGTATGTATGTACTTGAATATTTATCGATTTTTTTAGCTGTAACACAGCACAGAATAAATAATAGTACTAGGTACAGAAGACTCACTCTCTAGGAGTCTCTAGGAGACTCACTCTCTATCAGGACAGATATGGCTGCTAGGTGGCGACAGCGCCACGCGCGGCTTATGGCTAGCCACCAAAATTGGTGTGGAACGGATGTACCTACTTGTAGCTACCTGTTGCAAAGCGACGAAATCGCGGAGTGAGCCACGCCTGCTTAAGGCCAGTTAAGGTACAGATGGACGGGCAGGCAGACACACAGACAGACAGACAGACGAACGGACGGACAGACAGACGGACAGACAGGCGGACAGTGGAGTCTTAGTAATAGGGCCCCGTTTTTAGCCTTTGGGTACGGAACCCTATTACTAAGACTCCGCTGTCCCTCTGTCCGCCAGTCTGTCTGTCACCAGGCTGTATCTCATGAACCGTACCAGCTAGACAGTTGAAAATTTCACAGATGATGTATTTCTGTTGCCGCTATAATAACAATTACTAAACTTAATTAAGTTAACTAAATTACATACTACAAACGTGATTTTTTGCCCTTTTTTGCGTAATTTATTTATTTATTTATTTATTTAGAAATTTACAAATACCTTACAGACTAACATACATATGTATTTTATAAACTTAAAACTAAACACTATTTAGTCGACAAAACGGCGTGGCTCCGTAGCATCGGCTGCTCTTGTGTCGGATTCGGCAGTTTGCCCCGGAACCTCCGAAACACGACACCTTTTGGCCAGAAGTCGACGCACTCGATGGTTCCCTGCAGCGGTACTGGTACGTAACCCTTCGCGCGTGAGTCTGACTCGCACTTGGCCGGTTTTTTTGCCTGAGATAAGTGATTATTTAGACCTGCTTCGATGGGTTCTATCATTCCTATCTACATAGTTTACCCATACTATATACTTAGTTATTTTCTATCTTACAATCTACCAACTTTCGACTAAGATCTGTGGTTTCTCTCGTTAGTAATTACCCCATAAAACTCATTAGGCTGACAGTAAAATAACAGAGTTGCTAGTCAATGAGATATAAGTAGTACCTAAAGCCTCTTAAAACTATCACGTTTAATACGATTTCCCACGTGGCACGCCATTTTACACTGGATCAAACACATTTTGGAAAGTCTCTTCTGTGGACAAAACAATAAAAGTTAACGACCCACATATATATCACGTTTTTCTTGAGTCTTAAATACTGGAAAAATGTATCCCATCTGTTAGCAGACAGCGTTTAATAATTAATCGAATTAGATTTTCGATTAACACCTATTCTTATATGTACCCCTAGTCACAGAATAAATAATAGTACTAGGTACAGAAGACTCACTCTCTAACAAAACGCGTCTGTTACGATCAGCACAGATATGGCCGCTAGGTGGCGACAGCGCCACGCGCGGCTTATGGCAAACCCCAAAATTGGGGCCGAACGGATGTACTCTTAGCTACCTGTAGCAAAGCGACGAAATCGCGGAGTGAGCCACGCCTGCCCTAAGCTCTAAACCATAATTAGATTCCAAAAAATGTTGCCACTGCAATAATTTGTTTGTAAAATAGTAAATTCCTTTTTATAAATAAATACGCTAAGATAATTGATTTATTAGTAATTTTACGCCTACGATTTAAAAAAGTACTTTTATTTACTTATTTTTACATAAATACAAGACGCGCTAGTAAAAAGTGGCAACATTGTCTTACTTTTTTTGGAATCTAATTATGATTTAGAGGCGCGCTGTTCAGAATCCCATACAAAAATAGACAACGCAAACGCGAACGCTCGTCACCCTATCGAATTAAACTTACACTCGGGGTTCTGGCAGGGGTGTGAAACTCCTGACTTCGGCCAAACTCGGCTCCGCTCGGCTCAGCATTGCTCCGAGCGATTATTAGGCTTGACACAACTTGACGTCTCTTTGCGTCACAGATAAGATAATGGCTTGAATTTTGACAACCCTAAATAGCCGAAAGGGATAGTGCCATATATTAGAAAGGGACAGCATGATTCGACCCTGAACCGCTGTCAAACTTCGGTATTGTAGGAAGTGTCCTTTCTGTACGGTAGTACCTACTATTATTTATTCTGTGGTTCTGGTCATTCCGCAGACTCTAAGCTGACCTGTTATTGCATTTTTTAATATCTGACTCAATATTACTTGGAAATATAATACGAGTATGTCCATAATAAGTAATAACCATGTACTTAAGTAATATGTAACATAAGCATATTATTGATATTATACATTTATGGCTGTACAGGGAATTGTGATAACACATAAAACATGCATTTAAATATATAATCAACATACCTACGTAATTGATTATTTTAATATCATATTCGTATTATATTTACTTTACTATATTCGTTTTTTTAGCATTAGAAAAAGACTACGCGATCTTGACGTGTCTTTTAATTGAAAAACGCTTTTTAAAAATCAGTAACTATTACTTATGAAAGCAAAGGAATGTAATTAATCGTATATCATTCATAATTATTACATATTTGCCGGGACTTATTTTTCAAAAGTATTTTTCAATAAAAGACACGTCAAGATTGTTTACCTTTTTTCTAATGCTAAAAAAACGAACTAGGTATATAGATTGGTACTAATAGGTAAAGAAAGAGATTAATGGCCCGATTCAAACTTTAAAACACGTCAATTAATAGATCAAGAAACGATATGGATTAGATATGTCAGTGTCAAATGTGACGTTTCTTCAAACAAATCGTCACTATTGACACTGACACATCTAATCCATATCGTTTCTAGATCTATTAATTGACGTATATTAAAGTTCGAATCGGGCAGAAAGATAAAGATATATTATTCAAGTAGGCATATTACAATACGCTGATGAACGTCAAATAAAGCTACACCGGCTCCAACCCTACACCACTGCTCGAAAAGATTTAAATCCCACCTAAATTCGAGGAGGGTATCCCAATATGGGACCGGCAAGAAACTCGGCGGGTATAACTTTGACTAATATAAATATACAAGTATATAATAACCCTTTACCAGGTAAAGGGAGATATATTTCCCACATACGACACTTCAAACTTGTGTTCTATTTGCAACGAGTAAGAGTAAGACTGACATTCGACTGTTATTTTTTAACTGTCAGCCTGATAAAAGGTTAAAATATACTTCGTGCAAAATGATAGTCGATCAAAAGTGATCGGTTAACGACAAAAATATAAAAAAAGTAAAAAAAGAGATTCGCCAAGCAGATAATACATTTCAGTAACATTTGACCTAAGTATATGATAATATGATATGGTTACAAAACTGAACTAATTATATTCATCAGTTCCTTAATCGATACAAAACATGTAAACAAAATGTTTACACAAGAGATCAAAGGTTAAACCCTAAATTAGATAAAAACGATGGAAAAAAACGATGAACGATGGAACCCGGTTAAGACACTTTTACATAAAACGCCGAGCCCTTCCATTGCCTCATTGTACAGATAAGTGCTTCATTAACTTTACGGTTATGAAACAATATATTTTTAAACATTCATAACATATCAAATATATCAAATATCAACACTTATTCAGCAAATAGGCCACAAGGGCACTTTTACACGTCAACATTGAATTTACATACAAGCAAAAATAATAACAAGACATTAACAATTTTATAAAATACAGCTAACAATTCAAACTAACGTATTACAATTACTAAGAGATGTATATGGTCTCTTAATGTCGAATTACATAAAAAATACAGATACAAAACACAAAGAAAAAATCTATAATATTTAGAGGTGTAAATGTCTCTAGGTGTCAGAACTATAAGATTATATAGTTTATCAAATTATCCTTAGAGATGTATAGGGTCTCCAAGAGTCAATACCCTGTATAATTAACACATTCATTAAGAGAAAAGAAACATACGAGAGCAGCATAATTTGTTTATTTATTTATAAGTAATGGAATGTCTAATTTTGTAATGAACGATAATCCTTTTACAATACAATGACTCATAATTAGTTTGTTTACTAAAACTGTTTGTTGTTATTTATTTAAGAGGTTATAGCAGAACCGCTTCCCCATACAAACGTAGTCTTCATTTTCCTTCCCGGATAATTAAGTTTAAGGGAAATATTTTTACCTACATAATTTACTGTAGGTATATTATTTTATTATTTTTATTATTTTATTTAAAAACATAATATACAGCATTACAGTCGAAACCAAATCACTGTACACATCACATTATAGAATAGGTACGTAATGTACACAATTTATGAAAATCAGACCACAATTAACTTTCGTCCATCATCATCATCTCACAGAACCCAGTTTATTATAGAATTTTAAAAATTCGTAAAAACTAGTGCTTACGCCATTTCTTGAGATTAGTTGCCACGCGGACCCCAGGCTCCCATGAGCCGTGGCCAAATGCCGGGACAACGCGAGGAAGATGGTATACCAGAAACTTCGTAGTATTAGTTTTACAACGTACGAGTTCGCTTTCGACGCCGACCGGTTTCTTACAACACTAACCCACTAACCGTAGAATTAAACCAGCGGTAAACAGTTTCAAAACGAGCATAGCACTTTTACTTGCAATAAACACTTAACTTAATAGTTAATAATAATATATTTACTTTATGCTCCTAGATTCTCCAGTCGGCCGAATTTCAACTTCCCATACAAACGGAGTTTCGTTCTCATTTTAAAACTACGTGTTGAATTGTAATGACGCTTTGCACATACAATGACACGAGGTATGTCTAGTTCTGCAATTAGTTTATATAGCTCCAGTTTATAAAACAAACGAAATAGAGCAAAAACAAGTTTTGTATGAAAAATTTATATTCGTTGTATTTTTAGGGTTCCGTACCGTACCCAAAGGGTAAAAACAGGACCCTATTACTAAGACTCCGCTGTCCGTCTGTCCGTCTATCCGTCTGTCCGTCCGTCTGTCCGTCCGTCTGACTGTCACCGGGCTTTATCTCATGAACCGTGATAGCTAGGCAGTTGAAATTTTCACAGATGATGTATTTCTGTTGCCGCTATAACAACAAATACTAAAAAGTCCGGTTTTTATTCATATAAAGCAAGGTGGGGAAGACATAGTTTATTTATCTCGGGGCAAGACAAACAGTATGAGGATCCCATACAAGTGATGGTCTTACCCCGGTGATAGTCTTATCCCACCTTACCTTACGAACATGGCAGCCTTATAACACTTGGAGGATATTAACCAAACGGAGACGCCTTGTCTGTAATTCTCTGTACAAAACAGTCTGCCCATTTTTGCGGGGGAGGGGCACGTCAAATGTATACGTAACGTAAAAATAGCCATGTCAGATAAACAGTCCATACAATGTGTATGACCATTGGCCGCCTACTTTCGACAGAGCTGAAAGCCTGGGGGGCGATTTTTGAATTTAGACCGCTCGATTTCATCACTCGAAAATCGGTGGACAACGGCGAAATGCAAATTTTTGAAATACGAGCGATAGAAACTGGGAATCTAGTGGTATTGACCACTCGTTTTCAATTCTATTAGTAGAATTTGAATGACTAGTAGTGGAGATATTATTGAACGAATAACACGAAATCGAGCGGTCGAAATTCAAAAATCGGTTCCCTGTTAATAGCTACTCCGTTTGGTTACATCCTCTAAGTTATAACAAGTATAACAACAGGACATATTATGTCAGAAAAACACTTATTATAAAACCTTATAACATAATCCTGACCTACATTCCATTCAAATACACGTCTTAAAAAAACACAATGTCATTGAACTAACCGTAGCAATGAGAAAAAATACAAAATTACATTTACAGTTAAAATGGACGGCGCGATTCAACCATTGTTAAGAATTGAGTACGAGCTGTCATTTGTTTTTATTTTATCGCACGCAAAAATAAATTGGTGAGACGTTGAATCGATTTGCTACATTTGATGGCAAATTAATGAATACAGTATGTTATTAGTTTTTTTTTTGTAATTAAAAAAGTTATGTGATAAAACTTGTCTTAGATGTCTATAGAAGGGGTTGAGGTGAATCATTGATTACATAGGTACATGCAATAAATGTTATACAACGAAGGCCGCAAAAATATCTGACAAGATCTTATTTGTAGAGCCATAAGAGCAGTCACATATTTTTGCGGCCTTCGAAGAGTCTGTTATTGCAGGTGACTGTACGTAAAGTTCTATAGCAAAAATTGAATGAACGAATGAGTGTATGTGATTAAAGTGCACCATATACTAACCCCCTTATTCATAAACGCGCTACAAACCTCAATTAGCTAATAATTGTTTGTCTTTATCTGCCATTTTGACTTATGCATTTGTAAGAAAGGGATAAAACATAATTTAACTAAATCAGGCCCGTAAAGTTTTATGAATAAAGGGATTTAGTTGGGGACCTAGCCAATATGATAACTACATCGAAAAATGTATGGGGATGTCAGATACCTACTACGAAAAGTCACATGACTATTTCCATTATTGAAGTTTCTATTGGTGTTTTCTATCAACGACTGTAATCTTGGCTAGGCTCCCCGAAGGCCTATCCAAGTTGACAACGAAATGCTATCTGTCTCTCTATCACTCTTCTACATTAGTCCGATAGAGAGATAGATAGTTTACTTTCGTTTTTTGGAAACCTTAGGCCCGCTGGAATAAATTTCTTGCTCAACGTTGTAGTTGGGTGATGTTCTTGCTATCGGTACAAAAAAACCGGCCAAGTGCAAGTCAGACTCGCGCACGAAGGGTTCCGTACCATTACGCAAAAAACGGTAAGAAAATCACGTTTGTTGTCTGGGAGCCCCACTTAAATATTTATTTTATTTTGTTTTTAGTATTTGTTGTTATAGCGGCAACACAAATACATCATCTGTGAAAATTTCAACTGCCTAGCTATCACGGTTCTCGAGTTACAGCCTAGTGACAGACAGACGGACAGACGTACAGTGGAGACTAAGTAATAGGGTTCCGTCTTTACCCTTTGGGTACGGAACCCTAAAAAGAACAGTGTCGTAGTCTCGAAAAAGACTTTGTTTTCTTCAAGGCCACAAAGACAACGTTCGAGGTAATTTAAGCTTATTTGAACGTCTCGTTTACGGAAATGAATATGTAAATATCGTTAAAGTTTAAATCAGTACTAATAAAATATCCATTTTAGCACTGACGTATATCTCAGGACTACCTTACCTTACGGGCAATAAGAATGGGGCATGAATGGGGTCGGTACAGCGGTGTGACACCGCTACAACGCGATTGGTTGATGAGTTCGCATCACGCGCGCAATTGGTCGCAATTAGTTGCGTTAGACTGCACGATTGGCTCGAATTCGTGAGTGACACCGCTGAACTAGTACCATTTTTAGTGCCCGTAAGGCCCGTCCTGATTTTTAGGGATCCGTACCCAAAGGGTAAAAACGGGACCCTAATGCCAAGACTCCACTGTCCGGCTGTATCTCATGAACTGCGATAGCTAGACAGTTGACATTTTCACAGATGAGGTATTTCTGTTGCCGCTATAACAACAAATACTAAAAAGTACGGAACCCTCGGTGGGCGAGTCCGACTCGCACTTGTCCGATTTTTAGGTCTTTATTTTGCACTGACCCTGACGAAGTGACGAATGAACATGTTATTCAATGTTTTTATGTTTATTAATAATGTTCTTAATTTAAGGTTGATGACAGTGTTGCCACAGAATAAATAATAGTACTACCGTACAGAAAGGACACTTCCTACAAAACCGAAGTTTGACAGCGGTTCAGGGTCGAATCATGCTGCATACATTGGTATGGCACTATCCCTTTCGGCTATTGGGTTGTCAAAATTCAAGCCATTATCTTATCTGTGGTCGTGCACGCAAAGGGACGTCAAGTTGTGTCAACCCTAATAATTGCTCGGAGCCATGCTGAGCCGAACGGAGCCGAGTTTGCCCGAAGTCAGGAGTGTCTCCCCACTGATAATACTCACATACACTTCGATAACCTTATTTTAACACCATTACATAATAAAGGATAAGTGCGTCTGCGTATCGATGGCTATAAACATTTTTATTATAATATGAGTTGCAATAACGCTTATTTAGTATAATTATTAAATGATATAACAACACTTAATATATTTTCATATGATATATATTATCATTTTATATAATGATTAATTGATCTAATAACATTTAGCATAACATTCTTGAAGTATAATGCATATTTCCTATACCGAATTTATGATATAAAGTTATTTCATTTAAAGTAGAATTGTTATAACCTTTGTTGATATAATGTATTAGATATATAATTCCACATTTACTATTACACACTACAAAAAACGATACTCTTTCTACGTATAACGAACTGCTATTTATAACTAGGTAGGTAAGGTTAAGAACTGCGACCTGCGACTGCTGCGATTTTTAGTTTAGGGTGGCCAGTTATTGGCCGGTGGCGAATTACCCTACATACCTGTATATTTATTTAATTACACAAACAGGTCTACCGCGATATAATTTCAGCAAAAACAAAATTCCTTGAAGTAGAGAGAGGACAGAGAAGCTTAATTAAGGTCATGTATTTCAAACCTTACAGGTACCCTACTACTGAGCTTTACAAAATTTCCGAATTACTTTCCATTAGAAAACTATTTGTCTTACAATCAATTTTAAAATTACATAAGGCCTTACCGTACAACCCTAATCTCATAACTACAGGGAGGCGTAAACAAAATGTAGCACCGATACCTCCTACCAAATCACGATTTGCCAAGATTCAGTTCAGTAAAGTTTCAGCTCACCTATATAACAAAATTAATAAAAAACTAGATATTTTGTACTAGATTATAATTTATTCAAAACAAAATTAATTAAATTGTATTAGAAATAGCAGTAGCTAACTAGTGAATATTCCCAATAATAAGTTAATTATATTATTTTTTCTTAGATAACAATATTGTATATTACCTATATTTGTTAATTAAGTTCTACGCCCTAGATATTATGGAAGGGCGGAGTCTTCTGTCACAAGTATTTTATACTTACTAGAAGACTTCAACCTTTACACTAGTACGGCTACCACCAGTTTTGACATTGACATAACGCTCACGTTTACGTAACTTACTTTCTATGCATCTCGCTCGTACTCGCATATGCGAGCAATAGTGGAAGCGAGATGTACAGAAAGTAAATTACGTAGACGTGAGCGTTATGTCAATGTTAAAACTGATGGTAGAGGCTCTGTACCCTCTGTGTTAACGAATAAACATTTTTTCATTTTCATTTTCATTTTTCAATTTCATTGTTTTTACCTTTAATCCCGATGTTTCAGCTGAGTTGCACCACTCTCGCGTTTTGTACACATATTTAATTACACAAACGGGTCTACCGCGATATAATTTCATTGTTTTTACCTTTAATTCCAACGTTTCAGCTGAGTTGCACCAGCTGTGGTCACGGAAAGACTGACGTCCCAACAAATGTCAACGGAGATATTAATAAAACACCACTAAACTACCCGAAATTAGTTTATAAAAATGTACGGATACTGTGAGTTTGCGTGTCGTGCCGTGGACAATAAACATTAAACTTTAACGGGTATAGCTGCAATTTCTTTGTCTACCCCAAACATTTTTATAAACTAATTTCGGGTAGTTTAGTGTTGTTTTATTAATATCTCTGTTGACATTTGTTGGGACGTCAGTCTTTCCGTGACCACAGCTGGTGCAACTCAGCTGAAACGTTGGAATTAAAGGTAAAAACAATGAAATTATATCGCGGTAGACCCGTTTGTGTAATTAAATATGTGTACAAAACGCGAGAGTTTAAAGTGTTATACCTGTATATTTTTGTCTGATTTTTCAAATACCATATAAAATTATCTGTCAGATAAATATAATTATTCTTCTTGAATGAAAGGAAGCATGTTATCTTTATCTGATATTGAAAAATCAGACCTGCATTTAAACATTTGTTTACCAATTTCAATTTCAATGTCTTCTGTGGTGCACATAGTTGGACACAGGGAACACTGCATCATATGTTCGCATGCATCGCCACAGAATACCTCATAAGAGCTACCCCTCGGGGGTTAGAGGTGGCAAGATATTGGCAAAATATTATCTAGTTACGATCCCTTCACACGACAAGAAGAATTTCAATGTCGTTTATTTCACATAGTATACATATGTAATAAGTTTACAGTACAAAACCAAGTCATTTACACGGTAAATACCTATAAAATACTTAGTTACACTTTTAAACAAATTTAGAATTCAAATACAAATTTATAACACAATAAAAATCTGACAAATAAAACAAATATTACAGTAAAAACAATAGTACTAAAACTGCATAAGGTAAGGTGGGGTAAGACTATCACCGGGGTAAGACTATCACTTGTATGGAATCCTCATATTGTTTGTCTTGGCCCGAGCAAAATAAACTATGTTAGTCAAATAGTCATACCCTTACCCCACCTTACCTTACATACACGTTACTATACAATAGTAACTACACACAAATACAGTAAAAATAATAAAACTATATACACAAAGCAATCCAGAGGAGTCTGAAAACATCTTCATGATTGTCCTAATTTAAGCTTATTGATCGAAAGAATGGCATATTGATGAAATCATTCATCATTTTTTAACCTGCTCCAAAAAAGGACGAGGTTCCCAATTCGTCGGTTTTTTTTAAATGTATGATCGGAGAGATATTGAATAATAGTTACCTATTTGTATTATAAGGAAGCAATCTTATACCCATGGAGCGCCGTCTCCCTTCCCTATAATATATTTTTTAATTCTTACTTCTAAACTATGTAGCAACCCTCAAAATCACCATAGTATAGGGAGGTTTTGGGATTATACTGAGCAACTTTTACTATGGGACCAACCTAAAAAATGGACCAGCCAAAATGTGAAACAACCAAATTTTTTCCGCGATTTCGGTGTTGGTCCCATAGTAAAAGTTGCTCAGTATAATCCCAAAATCTCCCTGGCAACGGGAATGCAGTTATTTTTCAGCTTGTATAGGAAAAACACAGGAATTATTGTAATTAAATTTAAAAAAATGCTCGAGCATCATTAGTTAATTGGTATTTTGTTTGCCAACGACTCGACTATTAGACTCAGTTTATGCATATATTTTCAAATAATATTTTAACTGTGTTTAATTACATTTATCCCTCAACTTCTTTTTTAAAAGCGAACAGATAATTGTATGAAAACTAGTGTCCGACCGAAGGTTCGGTTTCGGTTTCGGTTTCGGCCAGTTTCGGCCAAAAAATCATGTTTCGGCTGTAGTTTCGGTTTCGGCCAAAAAACGGCCGAACCTTTCGGCCGGGCCGAAACTTACGAAATGGTACTTCGGACAAAGACCAAAAGTTGGGGAATAAGTAGGAGAACAATATTAATACCTACATATATATACTGATTCATTGATAGGTACAGAAATGAATTGGTTTATTATAAAACACAATTCCACTAATGAGGGCGCCACTGGACAGTCGACGCAGTCTTAAGAGGCTGTCAATACCTATAGCGCGCACACTGTCTAAATTGTATTGGAGTGAATGAGATAGCACTGTCGCACGTAGCCGTTGGCCGAGTACCAGCTCGGCCCGAGTCGAACGATGTCTTTTTCGCTCTTATTCATGCACTCACTTATTCAGTCATTTTCCTATCTATAGTTTGTCAAAAGACTTTCAATCATAGACAGAGAGAATCATACTATCTTTGTCTTAGACTATCACCCAAAAGAAAAGGATGAGTATAGATTTCCTGGTTCTTACTGACTGACAAATTGGTTTGACCAACTATACCTCTAATGGCAAATTTTAAGCGAGGCTAAAGGATACGCTCAACTAGTGCCGCAATGTTGATTTTCTCAATAGTTAATATTTTGCGAGGCTGAACAGCTGAATATTGATTAAAACGAAGAAAAAAACCTTTAAATGTGTCCCCAGTACAGTTTTTCATACGAATGCTCGACCGTAGCCTCACTTTTTACCTCAATTTACCATTGGTTTGTGTTCCACATGTCCTCTACTTCAGCTTTGCCTTTGGCCTCGCTGCGCCATGCTCGGCCTGCGGTCTCGCTTTTTAATACAATGGACATTGGTTGGAGTCTGTGCTCAACTACTTATCCTGAAGCCTGAAGCACGGCTTTGACTTCGCATGAAAGTTCGCCTCACTGGGGCACTTCGGACTTTTAGGCCCAGGTGAAGATCGGTACCCGGCCTTGCGAAATTGTTAACAAAAAATTTCGCGCTCGCTGCGCTCGCGTTTTTGGTTTCGTTTTTTGGTTGACCCTGTATCTACATGTTAGCTTGACTGGTGAATGAATAGAGTTAGACCAAGAAAATTCTGCAATGATTTTGATAGCATACGCAGTGCTACTAGTGCGAATGTTATTTATACGTTATAATTTCATAGAAGTTTTGACGTTTAAAATAACACTTGCACTTGCACTACGTGTGTAATCAAAATCGTTGCAGAATTATCTTAGTCTAACTCTAGTAATTTTCTTAAAAAACTGCTTGATTGATGTTACTTAATCAATTTCAAGGACATTGGGTGTTGACAGCCCCATAATATGTGTGTAAAAGCGGTTTTATGTCATTTTTTCAACGATTTTAACAAGTCTACTAAAGTTTCGGTTTCGGTTTCGGTTTCGGCCGAAACTAGAGCCAAAGCCGAACATTCGGTTTCGGTTTCGGTTTCGGCAAAAAAACATGTTTCGGTCGGACACTAATGAAAACTAATAAATATATCTCTCTTTTTTTACAGGTACACAAATGATGCATGTTACAACTGTACTGTACCTACAATAACCGTAAGTTATCAAGTGATCACGATCCTCAGGAATGAGGGAACGACTGAAGAGAGAGAGCCTTAAAATCCCATCTCACCCCCCTTTCACCCCTTCTCTCCCCATTCATAACCCTACTCTCCCCGTGAACCCTACTCACCCCATTTTACGGTACAGATACCGAAAAAGTATACCTTAGCAGACCAACTTAGTCAATAGAAAAAGGCTCAAAATTCAAAATTTGTTTGTGAGCTTCCTTTGCGTCTACATTTTTAAAATTTGCCGCCTTTTTTGTCTTACTAATCTGTCTTACTAGAGTATAGTTATCGCATGTAAACTATCTTAAATATCCTAAAACCTAATTTGTTTCATACAATCATACAATCATCTGTCTTATGTACAATAAAATATTGACATACATAGGTACATACAAATATTTAGTTAAGTACCTACATAATTTTCTCTAAGGTAAATACCTAAAGTCGGACCAAGAAAAGTCTGCAGCGGATTTGATAGCCCACGCAGTGCAAGTGTCATTTATACGTCATAATTTCATAGAAGTTTGACGTTTAAAATAACTTTCATTGCGTGGGCTATCAAATCCGCTGCAGACTATTCTTGGTCTGACTCTATATACAATAAACCATAAAATAAATAAACAAATTAGCATAATTTTTCTTTAAATAAATATATTTTAGCGCTTGCAGAACTATACGTAGGGTGAGTGCCATTGTTATTGGCCACTCAATAATAATTGGCCACTCTTAACAAATCATAAAGAAACAAGGCAATAGAAGTATTATTGTTAAGAGTGGCCAATTATTATTGAGTGGCTTTAACGCTTCAGTAAAATAATATTTTTTATTATTTTTTATTTTTATTAATCAACCATTTACTTGTCAATCTTAACGTCAAAGTTGAAATTAGTCACAAACAAGGGCCCATGTTTTGATAGAGAAAGATAGCCTTAATGCGATTCCTGTAAGAGGAAATGGAAAAGAGTGTCATGTCTTTTCTGTCACCGACCGAGCATTTTTAATGGTCGGGTTATAGGCACAGGCACGCTATCATAAGAATAGTAGTTTGTGTTATAAGGGATCAAAATGATATATTTCCGTCAAGGGCGTACATTGAATCCTGAATGAAGCGATGGATTCCACAAGTAGAATCCTGAGCGTAATGAGGAATTCAAGTGGTAACGCCCAAGACGAAATAATTTTGATACCGTGTGACACATACTGCTTTTCACATCAACTATGAGGAAAATAAAAAAATCTTAGTGTTGACACAATTATTATGTTTCAAAATATAATTCACGCTAAAAAAAGAATGCAAAAAATAACAAAAACTGTGTCCTAGAACATAAAAGTGCCACTTTGATCCCCCCTAGCAGGGAAGAAAAGTGCCACTTTGATCCCTCCTAGCGGGGAAGAAAAAGCCCTTTTCCGAATAGGTGATGTGAAAAGATATTGGACACGCAAACCGGATAAATCGCGTAGTATAAATTTTAATATCTGGGAGACGAAAACGTATAAAAACTCAAAAATGGTCGTTTTGCCAGAGATAAGACCTAGCTAGATCGATTTTTCGCCCCCGAAAAAACCATATAGCATTCGTTCATCGAAATCGTTAGAGCAGTTTCCGGGATCCCCGAAATATATACAGTATGTAAACTAACGAAAAACATTTACTCAAACCCGTTAATGAGTAGGTCACACTGAGCAACTTTTACTATGGCACCAACCCCGAAATCGCGAAAATAAATTTGGTTGTTTCACACATTTTTCTGTTGAAATTTTCTATGGGAGAGTCAATTTTTTTATGCGAATTCGAGGTTGGTGCCATAGTAAAAGTTGCTCAGTGTGACCTATAAACATATATTCTCCTATAAACAGAATTAATTTTAGTATAAGGCGGCCAGTTATTGAAGGCTGGTCAGTTATTGAAACCTTACTAAAATTAATTCTGTTTATATAGGTGAATAGAATTCATTTTTAGTTTAGGGTGGCCAATTACTAACAGTGGTCAATTACTGGCGAATTAACCTATATACTATACTATGTATATGATCACAACATCGTCAAATGCACTCAAGTAAGTATTTTAAAACCAAGGGCCGCCGATATAACTAGCTCACTTGCGGTAAACGGGGTCAAAGCCGACAACTTGAACTTGCTTAGGGCAAGTTATGTTAAATTGTATCAAGTTTGGATAAAAACTTACTTACTTGACTTGCTTTTGTGAATTAACTAGTATATCTAATGGACATTTTGTTTTTAGGGCTTTAGTAACCGCCCTAGCAACGAGCCAATAACAGACACATACCGGGTGTGGCCTGTAACATGAGCAAAAAATTTAACTGTAGGCTGTACTCCTCATCTGACCAACATTTGTTCAGCGACTTTTAAAAATAACTTGTGGTTTGATTTTTAATACATTTTAAAGTTTATTCTAAGACGCAATGTATTGCGAATTTTGTTATGTTTAAGGCGTGACAAGCAACGTCAATCACAATGATATGGCGTGGCGATGGCGTCCATTGAAGATAATATTTCTTTTGTATGAAAAATAGGGAGTCTAAATACTTCATAATTTTTAAAAGTTGTTGTACAAAAGTGTCACCGTTTGAGGAGTATAATCTATGTTTTAATTATTTGCTCGTATTACCTGTAATACGGGCCACACCCGGTATACAAACAAACTTTGAACTTAAAGTATGTTATAAGTGTGATATTATATAGACCAGAAACCCAGAACATAAACTTATACATCTACTTTCAATGGTTATTTGCACCTCCATAAAAGTAATTTGTCAGAACGCAACCTCTATTAATGAGAACCTCTATAATTGTACAGTCGACGTCAAAATTAAATATGTTTACACTTTTTGCCTTATTACAAAGGAGTAAGGTGCAAAAGTGTAAACATATTTTTGACGTCGACTGTACCACGAATTTTTGAACCTCGTTAATTGCCACTACCTGCTTAAATGAAAATCCTGGTCAATTGTAAACTATACCTTATTGGGATTAGTCCGGTTTTCTCACGATGTTTTCCTTCACCGAAAAGCTACTGGTAAATATCAAATGATATTTCGTACATAAGTTCCGAAGAACTCATTGGTACGAGCCGGGGTGCGAACCCGCGACCTCCGGATTGATAGTCGCACTCTCTTACCGCTAGGCCACCAGCGCTTCCTATCCTACCTAAAATCTATTGGTTTAATGTGATTACCATCAAAACATTACACAGGAAGATTATTAGAGATGCCACGAATATTCGGCAACTACTTATTCGGTATTCGCGGCCTGTTCGGCCATTTTGCCGAATATTCGGTATTTGGCCGAATATTGCCTCCTATTCGGCCGAATACGGAATACCTGTTGCACCTGCCTAAAAAGAAAAATTCAATAAAAATACCAAAAACTAGGTATTATATTTAATATTTAAAATGTATTCTTGAAAAGTAATTAAATAAGAAGTGAGTGTTTGTTGATTACAAAACCTTTTAAACTACATTCATTAATTCTTGTCAACAAAAAACATATCTTAGCAAACATTGTACTTCGTTAGCGAACCGTTTTCATAATTATTGTGACTCAAAATGTTCGCATGTCATGCCGAATTACTCGGTCGCCGAATATTCGGCGCTTCGGCCGAGAGAGGGGCCGAATATTCGGTATTCGGCTAAAACCACTATTCGGGGCATCTTTAAATATTATCATCGGCCGCCGACAGATCGCATTCATCTTTCTCCTAATATCAGCCAGTTCAAGGCTGAATATTGGAATTATCAATCAATAAATTAACTCGGTTTTAGTTTTATCATTTACATTCATGTAAATATTGTACATTTACATTCTGTGACATTTCTTTGTGTCTCGCCAATAAACCTTGATCCGGAGATGGCAACGACTCGGTAACGACTCGGTGACGACACGGTTGCAACACGATAAAAAGTTTGTGAATAATTTACGATACTGATTAAGAGACTTGATTTATTCACTTAAAAACATGATCAGTAATAGCTTTTGACCTGGACACTTGAATGAAAATGATTAGCCTTTAATCAATTAGGTAAGTACTTGAAATATATACTTACCGTAAAATGGGGTGACTAGGGTCAAAACTGAAATTCAAACCTCGATAACATTTTATTTTTACATATGCAAACTGAATGGTGTATCTAATAAGTGTTCCGGACGTTTGTATTTTAGTTTTTATTTTATTTTGGGTAGTTCCATTTCATAACTTTGACGATAAACAGGAAATCCCACCTCACCCCGTAGTCCCTCGTAATTGGGGTGAGATGGGTTTTCATACAAAGGTGATTTTGGAAGATTGTTGAATCGATTTTTTTTATTATGAGTATTACTATAGCTCCATTTTAAATTGGAATACATTATTTTTGTAGCAGAGTAGCCTTAAATTCCCATCTCACCCCCCTTTCATCCCTTCTCACCCCATCCATAACCCAACTCTCCCCGCGAACCCTACTCACCCCATTTTACGGTACATAATATTAATTACTAATTTAGTACCTATGGATCCGTGTCAGGTCTGCTTCGCTGTATAGGGTAAGGTCTTGGTAGCTCAGATGGAAGCGCACTGGGCTAGCGATCCTGGTCGTGGGTTCAAAAGCCATCCAAGGCAGTGAATTTTTACAAGCTTTTACTTAATTTGCATTTTATATGTACCTACCTATGTAAGTAACTAATTAACTATGTTTCTATACGGGTCGTGCAAGTTAAATTTGACCCACTTCCCGGTTTCCGATGAAGCTGAAAATTTGCATACGTGTGTAAGTCGGGTGACAATGCAATATAATGGGACCATGGAGCTGATCTGATGATGGAGGCAGGAGGTGGCCATAGGAACTCTGTGATAAAACGCAACATTATTGTGTTTGGGGTTTTCACAATTGTATCGATAAGTATTAGTTGTCTGTGGAAAGAAAAGTACAGTACGCGATAAAACTTGTACCAAAAATTTAATTTTGGCCAAAAACTTATTTGTTTCTAAGTTTAAAATCTATCTACGTTAACTAACTAACTATATACTTACTCGAAACTCATTTATTAATGGTATAAATTACAATATAATTAACACTTACAAATAAAAATTAAAACAATAAGTAAATTTAAAAAACAAACCGCTCCCTGCCGTTCCCGGTGCAAAGGTGCCCATGATGCTCACAGCATTTCCACGCTGGATCACCACGGACAGCCTTTACACAAGGAACGACTCGGAGCGGGGGCCCTCCCCTTTCTGTCTGAGTCGACGTCCCAAATCGCGAGTGAAGCGTTTCGCGTCGGCTGACCAGCAACCCGCCGTTTCTACAGAGAAAGGGATGACTATGTAACCAGGGGAAAACTAATATTAACTACAATTAGGATAACAAAAGCTAAAAAAAAAAATAGGTACTTATCAAAATTTTGCGCCCTTGGTGGCATCACGCAGGCAGCGTTCCCGCGCTGGATTGCTATGGCCAATCTTCGAGAAAGCAGCCTGCGCGAGGGTCACCTGTGGCCTCCCTTAGGCGTTTGCTGAGCGCCTTGTGGAGCCCCCGAGCCCCCCTACCCCACGGACCTAGTATCTCGACGCCAGTATATGAAGTATAATCACAGAATAAATAATAGTAATACTAGGTACCTACAGAAGATTCACTCTCTAACAAAACGCGTCTGTTACGATTAGGACAGATATGACCGCTAGGTGACGACAGCCTATGGCTAGCCACCAAAATTGGTGTGGGACGGATGTACTTGTAGCTACTTGTTGCGACGCGACGAAATCGCGGAGTGAGCCACGCCTGGTATAATCTACGTTGGTATATGAAGTAAAATCGTGGTAAACCATCTTGTTGCATCAACAAGGATTGCCGTGCGGGTAAACGATCAGAGCTCACGACAAGGCTGAGCGTTGCGTGTCCGTTGTGGAGGTTAGCGTTTAAGTTTCAATGTAGTCGTAGCCTTATACTAGGGCACTGAGGGTCTACCGCGAACCACGTTAGACGTGTTGCCTCCCAGTCACACTTACGTACGAATTTACAAGTGCGACAGAAAAGCAGTACGTCGAACGTGGTTCGCATGTAAGCCCTCTGGATACAGTCCGTCTAAGCTGAAAGGGGTTATTATTCTGACTCTGATTCTCTGACGGCCGGTCTGGCCTATAACTCTGTATGTTTAGGTACTTAAATAAAAGTAAACAAAATCTACCCTCAAATTACTCCTTAAGCCAGTTGAGGGTAGAAGAAAACATTACACGATCAAATAATGTAGGTTAAAGTCAGGTCGTTCAGTGACTGATCCAGGCGGTTTTGTAATTGGTCGGTTAACCAATAATAATCTGCTCTGCTTTGCCCTAAGGTTGACTGGTAGAGAATGCCTCATGGCATTAAGTTCGCGTTTTTTACACTAAGTTATTTCTTTTGTGCAATAAAGTATAAATAAATGTTATAACTACCCGAGAATGTACAAATTGTTTGTTTACTTTTATTTAAATACCTGAAGATACAGACAATAGGTATAGTAAACATTATTGTATTTATCTTATGTTGCAGTATGACTCAAATGCCGGCAATAGGAAAAAACCTTGTCACATAATGGTCTCCAGCCATGCCATCTTTAGGGCATAATGGAAATGTGGCCACATAATAACAGCTTAGTATACAATTCAATTCAATTCAATTTCTTTAATGTTAAACAAAATCACAATAGAATTACAAAATATACAACTAACACTAAACACTAAACTAAAAACAATAAAATTAAATGAAAAACACATAACCAGATCAAGGAAAGAAGAAGAAAATAGCAGTAATAAATACAAATGTCGAATAAAATAATCAATAATTAAAACCATAAATATATGTAGTCTGTGTTAAAACTTATACTATACATCACAAATGTAATTTTTTACGAAATTATTTAATGCTAAATTTACTGTGGAATTCCTTAACCGTAAAGAATGCCTTATCAATTAAATAGGCTTTAAATTTTTCAACAAACAGGTCATAAGAAGCCGCCTCTTTAATCTCGAGGCTCAGGCTGTTAATAAAATACAGGGTGTTATAGAGTAAAACCTCCCAACTATAGTCCGAAAGCTCCCAACTATGGTTCAAATTTAACTCTAATATCGTCATTTGTTGGGACGTCAGTCTTTCTGTGACCACAGCTGGTGCAACTCAGCTGAAACGTCGGAATTAAATGTAAAAACAATGAACATTATATCGCGGTAGACCCGTTTGTGTAATTAAATATGTGTACAAAACGCGAGAGTTTAAAGTGTTCTAATATCGTCATTCAGGTGTGATATTTATTTGATTTTTTAAGTTGTAAGGCAAAATAGTTTTACCAATGGAAATAAACACTCATACATAACCAAAAAAAACATTAGTATTGATACTTAATTAAGTACAGTAAAATGGGGTGAGTAGGGTTCGCGGGGAGAGCTGGGTTATGAATGGGGAGAGATGGAATGAGAGGGGGGTGAGATGGGATTTTAAGGCTACTGCTACAAAAATAATGTATTCCAATTTAAAATGGAGCTATAGTAATAATCATAATAAAAAAAATCGATCCAACAATCTTCCAAAGTCACCTTTGTATGAAAACCCAACTCACCCCAAATACGAGGGACTACGGGGTGAGGTGGGATTTCCTGTTTATCGTCAAAGTTATGAAATGGAACTACCCAAAATAAAATAGAAACGTCCGGAACACTTATTATATACACCATTCAGTTTGCATATGTAAAAATAAAATCTTATCGAGGTTTGAATGTCAGTTTTGCACCTACTCACCCCATTTTACGGTACATACTTATTGAACTTGTAGACCATAGTAGCAGTGCTGGACTATAGTTGGGAGGTGTTACGGTAATTGTAAATATTATGACTATTATGATATTATTCACCCAGGACCTGGGTTCGAATCCCGGTAAGGGCATTTCTTTGTGTGCTTATCACGAATATTTGTTCGTGAGTTATGGATGTTATACAAGTGTTATCTAAGTATGTATGTATTTTATATTTTATCTATATTTTATAAGTATGTACCTACCTATATCGTCAAGCCAAGCTTGACGTCAACTGAAGAACTTTTTATTGAATAACCCATTATATTCAGTGGACGAATACATGGAATTAAAATTGAAATAACTATTTGACATTATACTTAGCTTATGTAAAATTGATTGACATTCGTTCTGAACTTATTACCTATGATTACCGCTCTTAGTTTTAGTATGACGATCATTATGAGATATTAGACGTGTATTCTGTTATTTATTGGGTTTTTTTCAATTTGACGATTGTTCTCAAATTTCTTTTTAAATTATAAATTTGTAATTGCCACATTTATTTCATAAAAAATATCTAGTCAGCTATGTAATCATTAATAATTTGATTATCATTGTTGACATTGTATAATTACGTTTGCATGCTAAATTATTGACGATCATAATGTAAATTCATATAGATTAGCGTAAGAATAATTTATACTGTAATTTATCATTATGAAATAAATAAACTAAACTAAACTTGCTTAGTGTGGGGCTAGGTCGATCTGTATTAATTAAGATTGTACTTAATATTTAATATCTGGGAGACCGAGCTTTGCCAGGCGTGGCTCACTCCGCGATTTCGTCGCTTTGCAACAGGTAGCTACATCCGTTCCACACCAATTTTGGTGGCTAGCCTTAAGCCGCGCGTGGCGCTGTCGCCACCTAGCGGCCACATCTGTCCTGATCGTAACAGACGCGTTCTGTTAGAGAGTGAGTCTTCTGTACCTAGTACTATTATTTATTCTGTGGCTTTGCTCAGAAAACACAAATACACAAAAATGCGCGAGATTTATTGCCCCAAAAACCCCCATATCTGCCCCATATAGCAAATTTCATCGAAATCGTTAAGACCCGTTTCCGAGATCCGAAATATATATATATATATATATATTATGTATATATATAAATAAACAAGAATTGCACGTTTAAAGGTATTAGATAGATTTATTTATCATATCACCGGGTGTGGTCCTTACGCTTTTTTGCCACCGTGCTACAAAAAACTACAAAACTACGAGTAATTATATACATACATGTTTATTTAGCTCGTATGATATTACCCTTGACACACATAAGCCCACATATTATGTGAAACTTTAGTTTTTTATTTAGTTTGCTCACTTAGAACCTTTTCACATTTTACTAAGTGTGAAACGAGTCACAGATCACACACTAGAAGGAGCACATACCACATAAGTTGATTCGAGGTCACTATATGCAAATATACACTGACTAGCTGCTGCTCGGAACTTTGTTTCCTTGGTATGATGATGATGATGATTGATAGAAACTATCCTATGTCCTTCCCTGGGCCTCAAACTATCTCAGCAAAGCTCGGTGTCCCAGATAAAAAACAAAAAATAATACTAATTGATAAAAAAACCAGGAGTAAAACAACACAAAATTGCCCAAAAAAGTTATTTGAGGCAAAAGGTATAAACTTAACAAAAGTAAATATGTCATTCCATTAAAAAAAATTTGGATTGTTCATAACTTATTTATGCTAATAAGAGAACGTTCTCGTGAAAGTTGGAAATTTTCAGGAAATTTCTTAGAAAAGGAATTCTCAGAAACGAGAACTTCACTACTTTCGACCGTATGTAACTATGTATCTATACAGTTTGGTGTGATCGTCGTCCTAATCTCTAGTCACCCAGAGACCTATAAAAAGGTCTCCTGTTCCATTCTAATTTGAACTTTGTGTTGACAAAATAAAATTTCATTTTGCATGGCAAGGTTTGACGTATAGCCGGCTAGAGGCTAAAGAAGATTCATATTAATCATAATCAGTACCGTTTAGTTATTCACCATTGTCAGAGTTACAATACCCTGGCCCTTGGCACAGAAAATGGCCGGTCAGAGATGAATTAGACAAATACTTTCACATTTGGTTATTGGTTGAGTATCGTCCATATTCACACCTTTCTTCATGTTGGCACAGAAACGACTAGAGAGGCAAAGATTTTATACAGGTTGACTAAAAAATAACTGCATTACAAAAAAAAATACTGTTTCTTACATTTTGGTTGGTCCATTTTCTATGGGAGTGTAAATTTTTATTCGCGATTTCGGTGTTGGTCCCATAGTAAAAGTTGCTCAGTATAATCCCAAAACCTCCCTGGCAACGGGAATGCAGTTATTTTATAGCCACCGTGTATATTTATACTTGGTTATAATGATACACACGGTGCTTTGGTTATTAACTCTGAGGGGTGAATCAGAGTGGATGTTTTCTATAGAAACTTTTACTATAGCACCAACCCCGAAATCGCGAAAAAAAAATTGACTCTCCCATAGAAAATTTCAATGCTAATCTAGACTAGCAAAATATATGAAACAACGAAATTTTTTTTCGCGATTGTCGGTGCCATAGTAAAAGTTGCTCAGTGTGACCTACACATTAACGGGTTTGAGTAAACGGTTTTAGTAAGTTTACATACTGTATATTATACTAGCGAACCGAAGCGAAGGTTAACAAATTATACACTTAAACCTTCCTCAAGAATCACTCTATTGATAAGTGAAAACCGCATGAAAATCCGTTCAGTAGTTTTTGAGTTTATCGAGAACAAACATACAAACAGACAGACGCGGCGGGGGACTTTGTTTTATAACGTGAAGTGATATACCCTTAATACCCTATGTAACTAGAGTTAGACCAAGAAAAGTCTGCAACGATTTTGATACAATACGAGTGTCGTTTATACGTCATAATTTCATAGAAGTTTGAGGTTTAAAATAACACATGCACTGCGTATGCTGTCAAAATTGTTGCAGATTTTTCTTGGTCTAACTCAAATGTCAATAAGGTTAACGAACTCAATTTTGACACATAAATTAGTAGGTAATTAATTATCTTAACAATATCAGAATTTTAACCACAAACAGTTCTTTAATTACCTAAATTAAGAGTAGCGGTAGTAATGTAACTTAGAGCCCAGATAGTTTTATATGTAATTGCCCTCAATAATGGTTTTTACTATTATGACCTAATAACTTAATTAGTACAGTCATTAATGCGAAAGTAACTGATTTAAAAGTTAAAGGTTACAAAAATTTGTTAATTACAATATATATTTTTTTAATCATTTTTACATTCAGTTTGGCACGTATGTAAAAAACTTTGCTAATGGACTTGAGAATAATCTTCACAGAAAAAGTATCAGTATTATTATTTTCTGAAAATAATAACTGATATATCGCAAATGATAAAACCAAATCAACAATGTTTTTTTAATGTTGTAGTACAGTGCTAGTGCTACAGGAAAATGTAGAACTTAAATAAAATGGAAACACCAATTGACAAACACAAACATAAACATTATTTTTATTTTAAAACACTTTCTATGTCAAAATATTAAAAAAAAGTAAGCATCAAAATTAATAAAAAAAAACAATACGGGCTATAACTACACACGGTGTTTTTTTAGGGTTCCGTACCCAGAGGGTAAAACGGGACCCTATTTAGGGTTCCGGACCCAAAGGGTAAAATGGGACCCTATTACTAAGACTTCGCTGTCCGTCCGTCCGTCCGTCTGTCTGTCACCAGGCTGCATCTCACGAACCGTGATAGCTAGACAGTTGAAATTTGCACAGATGATGTATTTCTGTTGCCGCTATAACAACAAATACTAAAAACAGAATAAAATAAAGATTTAAATGGGGCTCCCATACAACAAACGTGATTTTTGACCAAAGTTAAGCAACGTCGGGAGTGGTCAGTACTTGGATGGGTGACCGTTTTTTTTTGCTTTTTTTTTTCGTTTTTTTTGCATTATGGTACGGAACCCTTCGTGCGCGAGTCCGACTCGCACTTGCCCGGTTTTTTTAACTCCGTTAACGTTGTGCTATAGCTAAGTAGGTACATTGAAGGAAACTGAATGGCATTGTTGATTTTTTTTCCTTATCAGATAAAAATAAATAATCGATTATCTCCAAAATGGAGTTAATTCGAATACTTACTGGTTTCTTTGAAAAAGTTATTACTAAATATGTATATAACGGGTATTTTATCAAATCGTAAAACAATGAACTTGAAAATGAAACCTCTAGTAAATAAATTCATTTCATTGCAATAGTGGCATTGATAAAAATGTGAATTTACATATTACTTATGTTAATTATATGAATAAAAAGCGCAATTCATATCGCCTTGTTATGCATTAATGGATTATAATTTTATTTCGAAATGCATGCTTAACTCTGTCGCATGTACTTATTTAATTTACATGTCCATTTAAATAACAATGTAATTGACACTAAAATTATAATTAAAAATTATTAGGATAATATGTCAATTTATCGCACCTGTTGTCCTTGTCTTTGAGTACCTACTATAGTTAAACCGTTCAACTGTGGCTGTTAGTAAGAAGTTACACGGTGGCTAAAAAATAACTGCATTCCCCTTGCCAGGGAGGTTTTGGGATTATACTGAGCAACTTTTGCTATGGAACCAACCCCGAAATCTCGAAAAATAAATTTACCCCACCATACAAAATGGACCAGCCAAAATTTATGGAACAGCCAAAATTTTTTTTCGCTATTTCGGGGTTGGTCCCATAGTAAAAGTTGCTCAGTATAATCCCAAAACCTCACTGGCAACGGGAATGCAGTTAATTTTTAGCCACCCTGTATAATGGTCGGCTTCGGATTGAGATTTGCTGGCTATGGATGAGGTCTTGGTGGCTTAGATGGCAGAGCGCTGGAGTATCGATCCAGAGGCCGTGAGTTCAAGTCTCACCCAAGACAGTATTTTTTTCTTCTTGTTAAAAATTAGCTACGGATTGGTTCTTCAACCAAAAAACGTACTATTGACACTGACAGATCGGTATCGTACCGCTGTGAGTTCTTATAAGTTATAAGCATTGTTCGAATCGGCCCGTATCTACAACGTCCTACATCTCAGCTCACACTCACGGCGCGATTCGGGAAATGAATTAGAGATTAACTAGATACGATATAGTAAAGATATATATGTGACGTCCCACGGGTAAAGGTACCTTATGGCGGTTGGCGTTTACGCTATAACAACGACGTAAGCGCCGGCCGTCACAAGGTACCTTTTTCCGTGGAACGTCACATATCTTTACTATGTCGTATCTAGTTAATCTCTAATTCATTCCCCGAATCGAGCCGTCAGTTGCATTCAGGAAATCGGTTTGTGTGTCTCTGTGTCAGCGTCTTATTATATAAGAGCAGGACTAGTTTTTGCTGCAACAGTTGTGACATTTCCAATGCCAGATGTTTACACTTTCACTTCGATATTGTGTATGGAAATGTGAGTTACAGGAAAAACGTACAAGATTATGACACTGGTACAGATCTGCGCGCCGAAAAAGCCTAAAATAATATACTGGCTACCGGCCGGCCTAGCCAAGGTTACAATCGCTATCGCTTCGACAACGAAAAGCTTTATGTCTCTCTATCGCTCTTCCATATTAGTGCGACAGTGACAGTTGCGTTTCTATCGCTACGGAGCGTAAGCGATTGGCATCTTGGCTACGCAGCCTGACCTGCCAACACGAGTTGAGATCTGATGCTAGCCGGTCTGGTTTGAACTAAGTTTATTCTGGTATCATATACGTATATCTGTCGCAGGCATTTTGTAAGAATCCGCCGTTTACAAACGGCTTCACGTTTGTAAAATGACGACGCCGTTTGTATAATTCCCACGCGTGGCGCTGCACATCAAAACTATGAAAAACGCTGGGGTGTCCATCAAACGCTGGAGTGCTTGGATGGTCCCACCGCACTGTTTATTTCCATAAATCATTTCCTTCACAACTTAATTAGACGGGCTAACCTACATAACCTACCTACCTATTGATTTAATGTGACGTCCGTGAAAACATTACAATTTGGGGAAAAAAGCGTTAGGTGGGTAGGTTAGGTTCGTTAGGTAGCTTCAGATGCCCGAAGGGCAAACATCCCAGAAATAGGAGCCCCGCGAAGCGCTAGTTAAGTTGTGAAGGAAATGTTTTTGGATAAGAAATACTTAGTGGGGTGGGACCAAACTGGTAAAAATAAATTACCCGTAGACCCACTGTGGTTCAAAGCAGTGGGATCACAGTTAAAACGCGCGTGAGGATAGTGGTGTGGTATAAAAAATTGTATAAATTTATAAAACAACAAACCATGGTCACGCTCAGACAAACATCACGTTTACATTGTCACTCAATAGTGCGCACTAACAATTTGCCTTCGGCGATTTACAAATTGACGACGCGTTTGTAAATTGACAACGCCGTTTGTAAACGGTGTAACCGGCTAGCTAGAGCGGTAAATGAAAACTAGGTTCTTTATAGTGAATAATATAATATGAAAATATGTACAATAAAATAAACTAATTTCTGTCAGTACTTGAATCTAAACCAATAAAATATCGTCACTGGCCTTAACGTTCTTGAATCCCATTCTTTGTCGAACCGTACGATCAACTTAGGCCGCGGGTGCAGGAATCAGCTTTGGCAACGCAGGCTCAGCGAGGTCCGTGGGTAAAGAAAAGCTTCAGCAGCAAACGTCCAAACAATAAGCAGCAACAGTAATAAGTAGCTCTTTAATTTAAAGGTAGAAGGAAGGGCTGGAACAATCGTACGTTCTTAGACTTGTAGTCGAAACCTAACCCAAGCCTTATTCCGTTACGAGAACCAGTGACGTACATTTCGTACAAATAAGACTTGGATTAGGTTTAATTTCAACATAAACCTAAACTTAATGCTATATATACAATTATACAAACTTTACCTGCATTAGTAGCAGCCCTAGTATTAAACTTTATCACTAATTATAACCATACAGTCGCATTAAAATAATAATTACAGAATTGTGCTATATCCGACAACATTTCCAAAGGAAAATTTTACGAAGAAAAAACAAAAGACGGCGAAACCCTTAGTTTTTTATTTCCAACCGGCCAGTGCGCGCGGTGGCTGTACATGCAGGTTTGCCATGTTACAACGGGGATTCTTACAATTTGCCTGCGACATCTAATCTTGACAAACAAAATAAACAATTTGTTTTAGTATCCATTCTTGCATCAAAAACCTTTGTCTAATGCGTTGTGTCAATGTCAAAGCTGTTTCTGGTTATGCTTTCTTTTTAGGGTTCCGTACCCAATGGGTAAAAATGGGACCCTATTACTAAGACTCCACTGTCCGTCTGTCAGTCACCAGGCTGTATCTCATGAACCGTGATAGGGAGCCAGTTGAAATTTTCGCAGATGATGTATTTCTGTTGCCGCTATAACAACAAATACTATAGTTCGTTTTTTAGCATTAGAAAAAAGGTAAACAATTTTGACTGTCTTTTTATAGAAAAACACTTTTGTAAAATAAGTCACGGCAAACATGTAACAATATGAATCATATACGATTATTTACATTATTTTGCTTTCATAAGTAATAGTTACTGATTTTTAAAAAGCGTTTTTTAATTAAAAGACACGTCAAGATTTTTCTAATGCTAAAAAAACGAACTATAAGAAAAGTACGGAACCCTCAGTGCGCGAGTCCGACTCGCACTTCGCGGGTTTTTTGAGATGGACCGTTATAATGACCTTGATAGAGTGGCCGAAAGTATTTAGCTAATGAGCTAAACTAATAAGGTTCTAAACAATGTTGTGGTATTTTATTAACGACTTTTTTTGGCCTAGTTGTTATAGGTAGGCCTTGTTTTTCAAGTGGTACTCACAACTTTTTTTAAATTTGGAAATTTGTATATTATAACACTTTAAACTCTCGCGTTTTGTACACATATTTAATTACACAAACGGGACTACCGCGATATAATTTCATTTTTTAAAAACAAAACAATAAAACAATGAAATTATATCGCGGTAGACCCGTTTGTGTAATTTAATTTTTATATTGTATGGAAACGAAATCTTTCGATTCGTTTATTAGGATCGGATATTAACTAAATACCATTTTTCGGAACTAAAATTTATAAAAATGATCTGTCCTATAAGGGACGCAAGATAACCTTGTTTTTTCAAACACAAAAAACCGGACAAGTGCGAGTCGGACTCGCCCACCGAGGGTTCCGTACTTTTTAGTATTTGTTGTTATAGCGGCAACATAAATACATCATCTGTGAAAATTTCAACCGCCTAGCTATCACGGTTCATGAGATACAACCTGGTGACAGATGGACGGACGGACGGACGGACGGACGGACGGACGGACGGACGGACGGACGGACGGACGGACAGCGGAGTCTTAGTAATAGGGTCCCGTTTTTACCCATTGGGTACGGAACCCTAAAAACAAAGAATCTTGGTACTAATGTGATGTTTGGCGTCTTTAGCTAATGATCTAAGAGCTCTAAGCTAAATAAGGTTGTAAACAATGTTGTAGTTTTTGATTAACACCCACTTGTTACGGGTGGGCCATGTTTTTTAGGGTTCCGTACCCAAAGGGAAAAACGGAACCCTATTACTAAGACTCCGCTGTCCGTCTGTCACCAGCCTGTATCTCATGAACCGTGATAGCTAGACAGCTGAAATTTTCGCAGATTATTATTTTGTTGATGCCGCTATAACATTGATATAGAATAAGAACTGGATACCCAATCAGCCGCAAAAAATGGCCCCGCAAAAGTAACGTTAAAACAGATCACGCGTTACTTTTTCGTTTAGTCTTGTATGGACCGCTCAAATGTGAAGTTGTCAACAATGTCGTAAAAATATGCAAAAATAACAATGATAAAACAAGGAAAAAGCATGGAATGTATTTCTTTCGGTTAGTGCTTTGGATAGCATTACATAATTTATGTAATCTGGTGGTAATTTCATGGTTTTGAATAAATTATTTTGTTAGTACCAAAGAAGGGATGTGAAGGAACAAAAATCTAATGAGTCGATGTGAGGTTAATACTTTTTTATTTTTATATGGAATTCGTAACATATAATATTATGTTTAAATTCAAGATTTCCAAGAAAACCTATGCGACGTGCAGAGTGGACTGCTATTATAGCAAGAGATAGGGGTGATGCAGTTTTAAACAAAGGCAAAACGGCACTTGTGTGTTCAGCCCATTTCCTTGTTTCCGACATATACACGACCAATAAGGTCATCGACTAACTGTAAATGCTTAACCTGTCTGAACACAGTGACAACCACAGGATTTTTTGATAAAGACCATAACCAATCAGTACCAGTAGCGACCTGAATATCCCCGTGCACTATATTGCAAAGAACTAAAGCGCGAAGAGTATTATGTAGATCTAAAATACACAGTTATTTAATAAGTTGAATTTATTTCAAGGAAAATAGTATTTAAAGACGAATGCTTACTTATTAAAAATAAATTTGTTTTATGATAACTTACAAGGGTTGTTACCATGAATTAATTTTATTTGAACTCCCGATCAAATTAAATTTGTTTCATTTATTACTTTGATTTTTCTGTACAGTAATACCTATTAAAATGTACCAAAGGGACTCTATTCATTCATTATTCTCGTTTGACGTTGTTTGACGTAAATACAATGGTGACGTTACGTTTAGTGCCATCGGACTTAAAAGTTTTAACAGTGTTGGTACTAATGTTTACAAATTTGACACTTAATGCTTACGACAGTAAGTTCTTTTCCGTACAAAATATTTATCTTGACTCAAAATTTACGTAACCGTTTTTATCATCAATGCAAATTTTCCGCTCATGTCATTCTGACCCACATTTTGTTGACGTTTTTGTTCCGCTCTGTGTGTCTATTTCTAATATTAAGTCAGTGCGCTATAACAACAAATTTAATACTAAAAAGTACGGAACCCTCGTTGGGCGAGTCCGACTCGCACTTGTCCGGTTTTTTAAAGTTGGTTAAAAGTAGAATCCATCATTTTATCTGTGCGTCTAATTGGTCACGTCAAGCGGAATCGGTCAAAGATGTACCAATTAACTTAACGGCACTTCTGTCCAATTCTAAAATGCAACAAGCCATAGCCTCCTAAGGCCCAGCCATAGTCTAATAAAACATGGTCTTCTCTTCCCAGAGTGACACAAGCCTACGTCACAATAACATTGCCACTTTGTATAGCGCTATCGCATATTATCATATAGCGCTGTCGCGTGATGACGTAGGCCTGTGTCAGTCAGGTGACCTAGAAAAGACGGGAAGAGAGTACGAGTACCAGGCGGAGTATGTTATTATACCATGGGCCCAGCCAAACAAATGAAAAATCCAGAATTTGCCACTGAAATTTGAACCTAATGCAGGGAATAGTTTGTTTTGGATTTGAAAATGGAACGAAACAAAACAAATGCGACTCTGTTCCAATTGAATATGATTTAAATTTCATCGAACTGAATAAGTACTTTAGGTAGGACCTTGGGCCTTAGGAGGATAGACAAATTGTGTCGTGCTGAATAAAAAGGGACCTTAGTGCGGATGGCGCTTACGCTTTTTTGCGGCATAAACGGTCGTATCTTTTTTTAACGTTAACCTAGAAGTTTGATTTTTTCACAGCTTCAAGGGGACTGTAGACCTGATTATATGGTTTAAATTTCAACTCGATACCTGACTACCACGTACCATGACAGACAGACGGACGGACGGACGGACGGAGGGACGGAAGGACAGTCGGACGGACAACAAAGTGATCATAAATATAAGGCTCCGTTTTTTCTTTTTGAGGTACGGATAGGGTTGCCATACGTCAGGATTTTTGACCCTTTGTCCGGATTGCGGCCGGACTTGGCAAGTGTCAGGATTTTTAGGAATGATCTCATAAAAAAAATGTTTTCGTGATACAGATCCACGATACAGTACACTGCAGACCGCAGAGTGCAGCGCGCCGCCTAGCGGGCGTCGTTCAAGCTACGCCGATATTTGGCGTAGCTTGAACTGTTACAAAAAATGTCAGGATTTTTAGGGTGATGTCAGGATTTTTATCAGGACATTTAATTCTTCCATATGGCATAGGTACGGAAGCCTAAAAATCGAAAAAGTCAAAACGAAGGACATAATAGGTACATACTTATATGGTTACTATCTATTTGTGTAAAAATATTTTTTATAATATCTATATCCAGAATCCAGAAAGGAAAATGGCGACTATGTTTGTAAATGTCCACATCACAATACATCATGATGATATGTGATATTTTTGGATTTATTTGTTCTACCGCATAATTGCGTTGCGTCCTACACGGCTACCACGAGTTGATATGTGACACTTTAGCGACTGAGAACTCGATCGCATTTCCTCTCTATTGCACCAACATATCCGTGCGAGCTAGGTCGAATTTCCGCAGTCGCTAAAGTAAACGTCAAGTGTCATCTCGTGGTACGGCTACTCTAGATTTTCCGTAGTAACATCCACAGAGGCCTCAGGGTTATTAGCCTTAAAAAGAAAGATTAGATATAATTAATAGTGTTTTACTTAATATTTCCTGCATAACGCAATCCAAAAGCATCTAAAACAGCATTGTGCAACAAATGACCAAGGGCTCTGTTGAAACTTCCACTCTACATAACTTCCATGGTCTTATTAATATATTCGTATATGTAATTATGATACATATATGGGGCATTATCTATGAAAAGGGACCTTATTGTCGATGGCGCTTACGCCGCACAGCGTCGCGCGGCATTGTATTTTTATCGGAGCATCGTTAAGAATGGCGTAAGCGCCATCGACAATAAGGTCCCTTTTCATAGATAACATCACATATGTATTAGTAGGTATATAGGTACCCTTTTGTTTGAAAACGGCACAAATATATAGTTCTTTTTTTTAGCATTAGATAAAGACTACGCGATCTTGAAGTGTCTTTTAATTGAAAAACGCTTTTTAAAAATCAGTAACTATTACTTATGAAAGCAAAAAAATGTACCTATATAATCGTATAGTATATGGTTCATAATTGTTACATATTTAATCTTTAAATTTAAATTAATAAGTGTTTTTCAATAAAAAGACACGTCATGATTGTTTACCTTTTTTTCTAATGCTAAAAAAAACTAACTATAGGTAACAAACGGCTTTCAACTTCAATTTTAACAAACACTTTATTTTCTAACAATTTTATCATCATTAAGCAACACAACAAAAAAATACAGACTCATTTTGACTAATGGCGAACAAAAAGCTACCGATGTAAACGTGTTAAAAAAATGATCGATAAGTTTATGGATCAGCATGAATGGCGTGATTTTGAATATGTCAGATCGAATTGAGATATCAATTAGAACGAGTAGCGGTACCTATCAGGTAGCAAAAAATTACATACCGATGTATATAAATGTTTTCCATCGTATTTTCTCGGGAACGTTCGTATTTGTCATGCTACTTCAGTCAACGTCAGTACTTTTTGCACCGAGACTGACTGTAATAGCAAGACACGTTCATACGTTTCCGTGAAAATACGATGGGCAATAATTATGCACTACGTCTTATTACTTGGGAACAGGGCTCGGAACCGGTATTTTGAACCGGCATTGAAAAAACCCCGAAATAGCCCAATATTTTGAATTATTTTATGCTCTTTACGTAGGACTGAATCAAGTATTTAGGTAACGAGTTTGTATTATTAGATTGTCCCATTAAAAGTGAAATAATAAACCAAAGAACGAAATAATACCGGTATTTTTGTATAGAGCAAATACCGGTTTCCGACCCCTGCTTGGGCCGAACCTTTCAATATTACATTTTTAACTATGACCCTTAAGGTGCATTGAGTTCAGCCAGCAGAGTTTTTTAAAAATCGTAATCGTTTTAAAAGAGCTAGGAGATTACGAACAGCTTAAAAAGTAACAGAGGTACAAACACACAAACAGACAGACAGACGCGGCACTTTGTTTTATAAGATATAGTGATATGAATATGATTGTCACGTTGGCTAGGCCTCCTGTGTTGACCAAGGTCTATACATACGACTGTCATACGTCATTGACACTTGTAATGTGCAAAAATATTAGTCAACATCGGCTTTCACGCGAACGTTCCTCCTCAGCGGCCATATTGCCTTGACCGACTTGATGGCACGTTCTAAAACAGCACAAATACTTGTTGTATGCATTGTTATTAACTATTATATACAATAATGTAATAAATCCTAAGTACAATACTACAGAGGTCATGTTTCCCGGAAACATCTTAAAGGGGCCCACTGATTAACAGTCCGCCGGACGGTATCGGCCTATCAATTGTTCGGAACTGTCAAAATTTGGTTCTAACTGACAGGCCGATACCGTCCGGCGGACTGTTAATCAGTGGGCCCCTTTAAGGATGACTCACGTTAGACCGGGGTCGGGTCCGGGCCGGAGCTTCCGGGGCATCGTTTTCTATGGAAATCATCACGTGATCGCCTGTCATGTCATAGAAAAGTAAACGCCGGAAACCCCGGCCCGGACACGACCCGGTCTAACGTGAGTCATCCTTAAGATGAAAGTGGAGGACCCGCGAGAAAACCTTTTCATACCAACGTAGTCCTCATTTTTCTCTCTGGATATTTAGATTATTGAAAATATTTTGACACAATTTGTTGTATATCAAGCACAGCTATGCCCCTACGTTTGATTTTATTCGAATTGTTAATTATTATAAGAGTTAGAAGCATTTAAAAATTTGTATAAAATCTGTTTTACGCGCCAAAGAAAATGGAGACTACGTTTGTTTAGTAGTGTAGGTAGTTGTATTCCTATTTGTCCCCGCCGGGCACAGATGGGAATATGCGTTTAATATAATTCCTATCTGTCCCTGCTTCATGGTATGGCGGTCACGTGGGGCGGAAATGGGAATACAGCGTAGTGTACGACCCAAATTTCGGTTTCGGCAAGTTTCGGCCAAAAAACTGTTGAACCTTTCGGCCGCGCCGAAACTCCATTTTCCGTAGCGTTCGGCCGGTTTCGGTATCGGCATACATAAACTTTCGGCCGAAGGTTCGGTTCCGGCCGCAACTAATAGAGGAAACTCGAACCTGTTTCAGTTTCATAATCCGGTTTCGCTCGGACAATAGTTATTATCATTAAAATTAAGTAGCAATGTTTTGCGCTTAGCTTTTAAGTGGAGATTATGTTGAAATTCAAATTTAGTGTGAGATTTGATTGCGAGATTTGACTTTGCCAGTGGCAAAGATATAATAACAAAATTAGAGTAGTACGTTCACTTAGCTTACTCCATATTATAGCTTTATTTATATAGATCTACCATTTTACTGGGTCAAAGCCATTCGTCCTAAAAGTGAAATCGTTCGTAAGGTTATCCTATAGATAGGTTAGGTTAGGTTAGGTTAGGTTTGTTTTATGGCAATCCTGAAAAGTTACGCGTTTCTGAACCAAACAAATTATGACTAATGAAAGTCGGACAAACAATACATTGTGACTTAAAACTTATGGGGCACAGACACAATAGAGTCCCGTCGTGGCCAGATCATAGAATTTGATAATTTCAAGAAATGCCATTAGAATTGATTACTTCATGATATGGTTAGGTTAGGTTTGATGCGCCCTGTAGCCCGGGCGTAAGAATACGGCTATGGTATCCCCTGCCTGTCGTAAAAGGCGACTAAAAGGGGTTCTCGGGGTCGGAGATGGTCGCAGCTAGGGACTGCGACTGAAAAAAGAGGGGACCCACAAAGGGGCATAGCGCTAGGACGGCACTGGCGCGTTCATTGGAGATCCCAGAGCCATCCGAAATGCGCCGAGGAGGACTACAGGGGAGGTTTTTAGTCGGTGAAAGTCCGACATAACCTCCGCGCTGTCCCTGCGGTGCGGAGGTATCCATAGCGGATTTTCCTCCCAATAAAAAAAAAGGTTAGGTTTGATAGGCTCATGACGTGACATCACTAGAGTTAAACCAAGAAAAGTCTGCTGCGATTTTAATGGCCCACGCAGTGCAAGTGTTATTTTTTACGTCATAATTTCATATAAGTCTGACGTTTAAAATAACACTTGAATTGCGTGGGCCATCAAAATCGCAGACTTTTCTAGGTTAGACCTATCTCTCCTACCTCTATCACTACACCTTATAAAACAAAGTCCTCCGCCGCGTCTGTCTGTTTGTATGTTCGCGATAAACTAAAAAACTACTGAACGGATTTTCATGCGGTTTTCACCTATCAATATAGCGATTCTTGAGGAAGGTTTAGGTGTATAATTTGCTAACCCGTACGAAGCAGAGGCGAGTCGCTAGTTGTTTTATAAAGAGTAGTGATACTAGTAGAGACCCTACGGACAGGGGGCCGATTTTAATAATTCGACCGGTCGATTTCGTGTATTTCGTTCAATAATATCTCCACTACTAGGCATTTAAATTCTACTAAGAGAATTAAAAACGAGTGGTCAATACCACTCGATTCCAAATTTCTATCGCTCGTATTTCAAAAATTAGCATTTCGCCGTTTTCCACGAGTTTTCCACCGATTTTCGAGTGACGAATTCGAGCGATCGAATTTCAAAAATCGCCCCCCAGGCCCTTTTCTCAGCAGTGACCGTGTTTCTACAAATATGATGATGATGCATTATTGATGTCATTGTGAACAATCCGTCATGAATGCACGTGCATGTACAACATGTACATAAATAATGTTTATTAGACATTAACATAACATATGTTTGTCAATATTTGTGTAGGAAGCTAATACATATGACACATATTATGTGGTAAGATGAGTTTTCTTTTATACCTAAACGAGTTACTAATGTGTGATGGCAGCGCTGAAAGTTCTTAGAAAAAACTATAAAACCATTGGCGTGTTTTATGATTTATTGTAAATACAATTTATCTATTTTAATTGCCTGATTTCTAACCCCCTTATTCATAAAACTTCTTACAAACCTCTGTTAAATTTTGTCCCTTTCTAACAAACACAAAAATTTCAAAATGACGGAGAAGGTCAAACGATTATCAAGGGCTTGTAAAGGGGCCCACAGATTACCAGTTCGCCGGACGATATCAGCCTGTCAGTTGCTCGGAACTGTAACCTTTTGCGATTAACTGACAGGGTGATATCGTCCGGCGAACTGGTAATCTGTGAGCCCCTTTAGACTTGAAAGGCGTTTTTGAATAAGGGGATCCCATGCCCCAATGACCTTCGATGTGAATCCCTTCTTTTGTAATGTTTTTTGTAGCTTATTTTAACAGCAACGGCTTTAAGCAATATAGTATCCCATATTTACTGCAAAGTTCTTTGTCTTAGAGATATTTGGCATCAAAATTGAACAATTTTAGGCCAAAAAACTGGTTTTCTGGCCATAACTTCTGTGAATAATTGGTTTAAAATTAAAACCTCAGACCATTTTTAGAGACTTTGAAGACAACCCCAAATATACAGATTTCGTTTAAGTATGTAAGATGTTTCACAGCAATCGAGATACGAAAAAACTGTTTTTTCGTATTGTCTAACAAAATCATAAAAAAATGAGTATTCATTTCTTCCAAAATCCGGTAGACAAAAATGGAGATGAAAACCTGAAAAATCGATAGTCGTTTGTTTTATAATTCTATCTGTAGTGCAAAAGTAGGAGATACGATTCAAAACTTGTCAAAAATCGATGAAAATCTCGGGTAGCCTCTTAAGTACTATAATGACTTGTGACAACGCCATCTAGTTTTGAACAAAGAACCTTTGTTCCCAACGACCGTCGCATGCAAACATCGCATAAAAAAGTGTACATAATACACAGCGAACAAGCTCTTAGAGTGTTTGTCTGCCAATTGTGTGTGTTTGCGTAACGTTATGTAATAGATCTGTGCTAGTGCCCGTGACTTTACGGTTATCGCAACTTCGATTTTTCACCACACCAGTAGTACCCCTAGTGTACATTTTAGAGATTATCTGGATATTTGGTTACTATCCGGTATCCGGCTTATCCGGCCATTATTTTAATATCCGGTCGGATACCGGATAGTAACATTGCTTGATTTTGGAGTAAACAATTTGGATTTAAGAAACAGTCACGGTCATAATCGTACTCGTTTATTATTTTAAAACAATTTAAACATTCAACTGACTTGCACGCGCACTCATTTCGAACCTAGAAAAAAGTCCACGCGAACTTTCACTAGGAAACAGGTCAAACCTGCACAATGCGCGCCTGAAAAACCGAAATGAAGGTATAGTTCCGCCGGCCTAATATTCGGCGGCCGGATACCGAATATTCTGCCGATGGTCAGGCCGAATATCCGGTATCCGACCAAACAACTATCCGTTGCATCTCTAGTAAATCTCATTCGATAGCGTGATGAAGCGTCCTCGATAATTTAACTGATATTAATTTGTAACAATTCTCACAAATCCCATTACACAATCGGAGATACCTAATGTACTTCTTATCTATGTAATAGAAGTGATCTAATGTGTGAAACGTGATTTTAGATGGCTCACTACCAACGTGATAATACTAATATGTGTTAACCGTGATGTTCGTATGTTTATCTTTTATACACTATCTAAGTATAATTGGGATGATTACATTGATTACACATCTTGAATTTTATAACAATTTCTAGTTAAATATTATCTGGCATCTTTGTCAGTAGAAAAGGGCGCGAAATTGTAATTTTAACCTCTATTTTCTATTTTTCATTTCTAACTTCCGCCTTTTGCAACTGACGAAAATGGCGTGCTGAACTACAGATATAAAATAAGCAATCTATTAGAATAAATTGGATAATAAAAAATATAATAATTACTTATAAAAAATACAAGACCTCAACTCAAAGTATCATGGTTTTGGTTTTTTTCAACTTTTTATTGAAAATTTAACTATAAGTGAATAAAAAGTAAAAGAGGTTAAAATTAGCGTAAATATAACAAAAACTATACATATATTTAATTACACAAACGGGTCTACCGCGATATAATTTCATTGTTTTTACCTTTAATTCCGACGTTTCAGCTGAGTTGCACCAGCTGTGGTCACGGAAAGACTGACGTCCCAACAAATGTCAACGGAGATATTAATAAAACACCACTAAACTACCCGAAATTAGTTTATAAAAATGTTCGGGGTAGACAAAGAAATTATATCGTGGTAGACCCGTTTGTGTAATTAAATATGTGTACAAAACGCGAGAGTTTAAAGTGTTAAAAACTATACATCTTATGATCTTATAAAAACAAAGTCCCACGCCGCGTCTGTCTGTCTATCTGTATGTATTCGCGATAAACTCAAAAACGAATACTGAACGGATTTATATGTGGTTTTCACTCATCCATAGAGTGATTCTTGAGGAATGTTTAGTTGTATAATTTATTAAGGTTAAAGGATGACTCACGTTAGACCGAGCCGTGTCCGGGCCGGAGCTTCCAGCGCTTACTTTTCTATGACATGACAGGTGATCACGTGATGCTTTCCATAGAAAACGATGCGCCGGAAGCTCCGGCCCGGACACGGCTCGGTCTAACGTGAGTCATCCTTTACCCGTGCGAAGCCGGGGCGGGTGCTAGTATTACCCAAACATAAACACAAGCAGACAACATGCAGTTTAATCGTAAAATGAAATCTCATTTGCAAAAAATTAAACGTACCTAATTATATTTTGGTCTAGACCACAGGCGGTCTTATCGCTAAAGAGCGATCTCTAGTCCTCATAAGTATCAATAAAAACGTCCCGTATGCGAAAAATTAAACATTATTCTATTTTGGTCCAAACAACAGACGGTCTTATCGCTAAAAAGCGATCTCTAAAAACAACCTCAATGTTAAAACAACATCTTTTTTTTTTATTAGCCTACTTTGGTGTCCCACTGCTAGGCAAAAGCCTCCCCTCGTTTTCTCCACTCGACCCTGTCGTTGGCATTTTCCCACCATTTGGGGTTAGAATGCGTCCAAGTCGTCCCGCCATCTCCTTTTCGGTCTGCCTGAATCCCGGCCTGTCTATGGTGTTCTAGGTAAAAGAGTAGTTAGGTTTCTGGTGTTCTAGGTAAAACAACAACTAGGTAAATTAATAGCTCGGAGCAATGCTGAGCCGAACGGTGCCGAGTTTGCCCGAAGAGAGGAGTTTCGCACCCTTGGTGCAATAGAGATAGGAACAGGCGGCTTGATTTACGAAAATCTATTTGGAAAGCGTCTCTTCTTTACTTATAATATACACTTATTTCAACATATTATCTTTTGTTCTAGTTTGCCCGGATGTAGACAATACGGACCGCAGTGACGCACTTCGGATCCCAAAATGGGGCACAAACAGTTTCTGGCGTTGGGGCAGACGGCACGGCGGCTGCTCGGCCTGCCCCCGGGGAAGGGGGACGTGCCCCTGAACATGCTTATATCCCAGCAGGGCAAACTCAATCATGGTAAGTTAACTTTAATTTTGGAACCCAAAATGGGGCACAAACAGTTTCTGGCGTTGGGGCAGACGGCGCGGCGCCTGCTCGGCCTGCCCCCGGGCAAGGGGGACGTGCCCCTGAACATGCTGATATCGCAGTAGGGCAAACTGAATCATGGTAAGTTAATTTTAATTTTGGAACCCAAAATGGGGCACAAACAGTTTCTGGCGTTGGGGCAGACGGCGCGGCGGCTGCTCGGCCTGCTCCCGGGGAAGGGGGACGTGCCCCTGAACATGCTCATATCGCAGCAGGGCAAACTCAATCATGGTGAGTTAACTTTAATTTTGGAACCCAAAATGGGGCACAAACAGTTTCTGGCGTTGGGGCAGACGGCGCGGCGCCTGCTCGGCCTTCGCCCGGGCAAGGGGGACGAGCCCCTGAACATGCTTATATCGAAGCAGGGCAAACTCAATCATGGTAAGTTGAGTTTTTGTCATTTAACCCTTTTCCAGGCCGCACCAATCTACAAAGTTTTCACGAAAAATCTAAATATATTCAAATTCATCCAGCTTTGAGGATTCATTTGAAGACAAGTCACATTTCCCGAAAGCGCCTTCTAATTCTATGTAGTGCATAATTGTTTTTCCTCGTATTTTCTCGGAAACGTTCGTATTTGTCATGCTACTTCAGTCAACCTATTACTTTATGTACCGAGACTGACTGAAATAGCAAGACGCGTTCGTACGTTTCCGTGAAAATACGAAATCTTTTATCTCCGGTTTTTCCACCGGATTTTGAAAAAAAAATGAATACTTATTTTTTTATGAATTTTTTAAACATTGTCTAAAAAAAAACACTTTTTTCGTACCTATCTAGTTTGCAGTGAAGGATCTTACATGTACGAAATCTACATATTTGGGTTCGTCTTTGACGTCTCGAAAGACGTGTCCAGGATTTTAATTTTAAACTAATTACCACAAAAGTTATGGCCAGAAAACCAGTTTTTTAGCCTAAATTTGTTCAACTTTGATGCCAAATATCTCGAAGACAATGAACGTTGAAGTGAATATGGGATACTACATTGCTTAAAGCCGTTGCTGTTAATATAAGCAGCTACAAAAAACATTAGAAAACTAAGGGATTCAGATCGAAGGTCATTGGTGTGGAAAGCCCCTTAATAAAACCGAGAGTTCTTGACTCATCACGCCCTTAATTATTCTACCTTGTATTCATGACTAATGTGTATAAACCCTAGCCACAGCTCAATATTCCATATCTGTGTGTCTGGGAATCAGTTTTTCCACTATTCTTATTACGGAACTTTAGCAATGACGTGCCTGTGTTGTTTTCTTGCGGTTTTGCAACTATCATCTACAATGTTACCTATAGTTCCTCTTTTTAGCATTATAAAAATACTACGCGATCCTGACGTGTCTTTTAATTCGACGCCGTGTCAAACACAAAAGCTGTCACTCGGACGCCACGTCCCCGAAGTGTCAAAACTGAAATTGAACTTTATGCATATGCACGTAGGTCTATTGTTGCTCTGTGGTCTGTGACCGATTAATTTTCTTTAGCGTTGAACCTGCGGTGCGGATATATCAGTCAGTGGCGTCCAAAAGATTTAAAAACGCTTTTTAAAAATCAGTAACTATTACTTATGAAAGCAAAATAATGTAAATCGTATATGATTCATAATTGTCACATATTTGCCGTGAGTTATTTTTCAAAAATGGTTTTCAATAAATTAGAAAAGATTATTTAACTTTTTCTAATGCTAAAGAAACGAACTATATATTAACAACTCGTAAATGAAGAGTACCTATCTTTTCTAATTGGTTTATTATTGTATGTTGTCCATAAATAAATAAGCTCTTTTGAGAAGACTCTCTACATCTACAATGTTAACGCGGTCCCAGTACCTACATGTCATCCTGAAACCTAAGTCATTGTCAATAGAGGTGACAGCAGGGTGTCATCTATTGGGCATTAGCATTTGAGCACCAGTACCACCACCTTATCACGGTTCATGAGAAACGGCCTGGTGACAGAGACAGACAGATAGACGGACAAAGGAGTCTTAGTAATAGGGTCCCGATTTACCTTTGGGCACGGAACGCTAAAAAATAATCTCGGCGCATACTCGAAGTATCTAGGAAGCCCTTTTTTCCACAATTCTTGTAAAATAACCTTTGCAGTATGACGCATTGTGCAACCTTGCAGTTTCCCACTAACTGGGTTTGTCCCTTAAGTCAGGGGTCTCAAAACTTTTTTACCTGAGGGCCATATTGCGCCTCAAAAACTTTCGCCACACCGTCGGTTTTTGCGCCAGGGGAGGGTGTCTGGTTGCTGATGTTAGGGACAGTTCCACACTCAATGAATGCTGAACCCCTGGAGCCTGGCTCCTGCGGGCCGGACAGTGGGCACTCGCTTTGGGTGTCGGCGGGCCGGATTAGAACGCGTTGCGGGCCGGATTTGGCCCGCGGGCCGGGGTTTGGAGACCCCTGCCTTAAGTGGTCGATAATATTGACATTGGACGAGAAACGAAAGTTTAAGCCTTTATAAGTCTGAGGGAATATTCCCACCTGATTTTGAACTTTATTTCAAAGTGATAGGGTTCAATTTTGCATAATTCCTGACACCCTTATGCCTCAAAAGGGTTATCCTCCTAAGGCCCAAGGTCCTACCTATAGTACCTATTCAGTTCGATGTAATTTAAACCATGTTCAATTGGAACAGAGTAGCTTTTGCTTTGTTTCGTTCAATTTTCAATCAACACAAAATCAACTCTATTTCCTACAGTTTAGGTTCAAATTGCAGTGGCAAATTGTGGGTGTTTCGTTTGTATGGCTGGGCCTCAGGAGGTTAACGTCTGGCTGACGCGACACAAGGTCGTATCTTCCTGTGTTTTTTTTTAATCCAGACATTAACAGTAATAATTACTACACCTTATAAAATATAGTCCCTCGCCGCGTCTGTCTGTTTGTTTGTATGTTCGCGATAAACTCAAGAACTACTGAACGGATTTTCATGCGGTTTTCACCTATCAATAGAGTGATCCTTGAGGAAGGTTTAGGTGTACACGAGGGTTCCGTACTTTTTAGTATTTGTTGTTATAGCGGCAACAAAAATACATCATCTGTGAAAATTTCAACTGTCTAGCTATCACGGTTCATGAGATACAGCCTGGTGACAGACACACAGACGGACAGTGGAGTCTTAGTAATAGGGTCCCGTTTTTACCCTTTGGGTACGGCGCCCTAATAAAAATGTAAATGCGCTGACCTTTGAAAGTCTACAACAAAGTACGTAAACCAACGAAAGGTTGGAAATTTTAGGTCTATTAAATGCTTTCGGATCTAGACTTTTAAGTAAATACTAGTTTTGGAAGCAATAAATTATTGGTATGTTATAGGAAAGGGTTCCGTTGAAATACAACTTAAGGTTTCTTTTAATGCAGTTTTGATAATAGGTTTAATAGGTTTCTGTATCTAATGTGTCTTTAGTTTTCATAATAAATGTTCTTGTATCATGATTAATTTGTTATGTCGGCTGTACACACTCGTCGAGAGCCTCTCGCCGAGAGTCTCGGCATCGCTCCGATCCAATCGGAATACCGCGATACGAGACGAGGAAGAGCGAGACGAGTAGGGAGCATCATGTACACACTCGTTCTCGGCGTGTCTCGGGGTCTCTCGACGAATGTGTACAGCCCGCATTATAAATTTGTATTTATAAGTACAACATTTTACAAAAAAATTAATCAAACGGAACTCTAAATGTCACTACCTACCACTATATATCACTGACACGATATATAATACCTAGTCATGCGAATGACCAACTTAAGTAGACTAATCTAAAACTAGTTTCGAAAATCGATAATAATTCACGGTCGAAAGCAAAATTTCTGCAAAACTTGATATATGAATATTGAATAATAAGAATGTGTGTGTTATTTTTAGATATATAGCAAGGTAAAGGGAAATCACAGATTACTTACAGTAGATAAAGTATATTAAATGGGTCTCTGTTATATTATATCCCATAAAGTTTTAAGTGATCATGTATTGTTTGTCCTCATTTTCGTTAGTTCCTGTTGAAGTTTATGGGCTTTTTAATTTAAAGAACGTATGAAAATTAAAACACAAGAATTACATGTTTAATGTTGTACATATTTTTCAGAAAGCGGGGCGAGTGACGTGTGTCAATGCTCAGCTCATTTGTTTGTTCATAGACTAACCAAAGACAATCTCAACAGTTACGAGTATATATAATTTAGTTTTTCTCAGAAACGCGTAACTTTTCAGGATTGCCATAAAAACAAACATAACATAACCTAACCTAACCTATTTATAGTATCTATAGGATAACCTTACGAGAATCCTGCAAAGTTAACGGTTTCAGAATTATGACGAGTTACCGATGTGTAAATATGACTTATGACTAACGATAATCTGACAATCTAATTACGACTTTCAATAATTATGTCAAACAAAGGGATCCGATATTAAATATGTTTGTCTGTGTCTCACGGAAGTTTTTTCAATATAACCAAGACATGCACATTTAATTTTGTGATACGTAAAAATGCTCGTTTAGTAAAAATATGTTCTAATACTTTATTTTACTACTTTACTTTAAATTAATATTGTACTAATTATTTCAATATGTCAAGGCTATGGGGAAACGCATGGCCTAAAGTATAATGTAAAAAAAAGTGAGCTAATGGTTTTCAAGCCCAGATCTAAAACCTACACCAGTTTGCCGGATGTATCTCTGTATGGCACACCTCTGCTTAGAGTAAGTAAGTTTAAGTACTTAGGTCATTGGGTTACCGAAGATCTTAGCGATAACTGTGATATAGAGAGGGAACGTAGGTCGCTGGCCGTGCGGTGCAATATGCTTACCCGCAGGTTTGCACGTTGCACACATGCAGTTAAAGTGACGCTTTTCAAAGCTTACTGCCAGTCTTTTTACAGTTGCAGCCTGTGGGGTAGCTATACGCGGCGGGCGTACAGCGACCTACGAGTGCAATACAACAACGCTTTCAGGATGCTGATGGGGCTGCCTCGTCACTGTAGCGCCTCCGGGATGTTTGCGGAGGCGCAAGTCGACGGCTTTGCGGCCATCATGCGGAAGCGGTGCGCCTCTTTACTTAGCCGCTGGCGGGGCAGCGCTAACAGTATCATGATAGCGTTGTTGGATAGGTGGGACTCCCCTCTGCTGCAGCAGTGGACAAAACTCCACACTGTAGTAAATAAGTAGTTAAGTACTTAGGTTAAGATTACATTGTAATTCTACTAACACTATTTTATAAGTTAATCTTAAATGTAACTAACAACTATGGATTTATATCCGAAATAAAATGATTTTTATTTTATTTATTTATTATTTATAACAGTTATGAAAATACAAATTGTACAAAGTCGCCTTAATTGTCTTACAGTAAAAGATATGTATAAGATATACAGGGTGTAACAGAACGAGGGGCTTTTATGCAAACGGGGAATTGTTTAGGCTACGTACTTTATTAATCACGTTAATATTTCTAACCGTTTTGAGATACAGTTTGTTAAAACATACAGATTTTTGGCACTAATAAGTGCCAAAAATCTGTATGTTTCAACCCTAGCAAGAAGATTCTATTAGTGACATGACATGTGTCAGTTTAAAATGTAAATGTAGGGTTGTCACTGATATGAAAAATATTTCATGCCGTCATGAGAGAAGAACATGCACTACGGGGCCTTAAGGAATGGTAGTCACTTGTTCAAAAGAAATCCTTGTATGCAAAGCTTGTACTATGGCTGCTAGGCGACGAATTACATACTTATATAGATAAATACATACTTATAGACATTGAAGACACCCATGACTCAGGAACAAATATTTTTGTTCATCACACAAATAAATGCCCTTACCGGGATTCGAACCCAGGACCGTCGGCTTCACACCCACTAGGCCAGACCGGTCGTCAAATTATGGTGTCTCTTGTAATGACGGCATGTGACGTCACTGGTTCCTTCTATTAAATACAGTGATGATGGGAAGATCCCTATCATGATAATAGTTATTGTGATGACGTCAGAGACAATTATTGGAAATATTTTCCTCGGTTGTCTCGTATGACATCTGATATCTATACTCGTATATTATTGTTTCTTCTCTACAGCGACTATAATAATAAAAGGAACGGTTATGATTTTAACAGGTCTTGTACTATCTACCTATTCTTATATATTAATGTATGTATGCTTCAAGATAGCAAAGCAAAGACGAATTTGATTATCCGATTTATTTTTTAAATACAATTCAATTAATTTTTGCTCAAACTCTGGTTTTGCTCAAGCTAAAACTAAAAGTTTTCAGGCGAGTTTAAAGTATATATTATATACAGAGTGACTTGTAATACGACGTATTATTTGAAAGAATTTCAGTCAACCCGAAGCCTAAGTTGAGCGTTTAGGATAATTATTTCTTTTTTCGATTAGTTCGTTAGATCTAGATCGGTAAAAGTGAAACCTACTTACATTATTCAATCTTCAACTAGAGTTAGACCAAGAAAAGTCTGCAGCGATTTTGATAGCCCACGCAGTGCAAGTGTTATTTGAAACGTCAAACTTCTATGAAAGTATGACGTATAAATAACACTTGTACTGCGTGGGCTATCAAAATCGCTGCAGACTTTTCTTGGTCTAACTCTAACACAAAAATGTTTTTTTTCTCACATAAAAGTATTTTTTTGACGATTTTCATATCGAAATAACTCTAAATAGCCCCACCCCTACTTGACTGTTCTTATCACTACACCTTATAAAACAAAGTCCCTCCGCGTCTGTCTGTATGTGTGTATGTATGTTCGCGATAAACTCAAAAACTTCTGAACGGATTTTCAGCGGTTTTCACCTGTCAATAGAGTGATTCTTGAGAAAGGTTTAGGTGTATACATTGTTGAGGTTTTGTGTAACCCGTGCGGTCGCTAGTAAGCTATAATATAACCATACCCCTGGGTTTCGACTTTCGGTTGCCGGAATATTTTACACCAACTATAAAATTTGGTAATAATTTAATAACAGAAAAGCTATATTAACATTTCTAAGCACATTTGGAGCTTACCTACCTATTTTGAATTCATAGTTGTTTAAACTACTTTACAATAAACTAAGTTATAGGTAAATACACGAAATCATTCCCGCTTCGAAAACCCTGAATATGATCATAACCCCTAAAACAGCCCCAATTTCAAATCACCCTGTATATGTGCATATATCGAAGTGCATGCGTGTCTTTGGCATTGCATCTTGCGTCAACGTCCTACTAGCCCAGTATTTGTGCATTACTGCATTCTGGGTCCTTTCGTCATGTTTCCGTTTGGGTATAATGCACTTTTATATTTTGCAATTGCAATTGTAGGTTGCATACGTAGCACACACATTTATGTTTTAGTTCAATAGTTATAGCAAAAATAATAAAAATATGAGTTTATTATATCTATTACTGTATAATCTTACTTAGCCACTTTCGGCCCGATTCGAACTTTAAGATACGTCAATTAATAGATCTAGTAACAATATAGATTAGATATGTCCGTGTCAAATGTGTGTTCTTTAAACAAAAACGTCACTTTTGACACTGACACATCTAATCCATATCGTTTCTAGATCTATTAATTGACGTATCTTAAAGTTCGAATCGGACAGTTTATCAACAATTTATACACTCAGAAAAATCATTATGGTTACATTCCATTTCTAACCGCAGCTGCACTACCGGTAGGTACTGAACGCGTCGCTGTCATTGTCAATTTCCATAGTAAAATTGACAGTAATGCAGCTGCGGTTAGAAATGGAATGTTACCCTTAAGGTGCAGGGGGTCAATTTCGACTGCGGGTTAATTTCAACTACTTAATTGAAATATCTTCCACGTTTTACATTATTAACTAGAGTGCCATATATGTCCAGATATCGAAAAAGATGTGTTGTGTGTGACTCTTCTGTTAATAATGTAAAACATGGAAGATATTTAAATCCACAAACGGGTCTACCGCGATATAATTTCATTGTTTTTAACTCAACTGAAACGTCGGAATTTAAGGTTAAAACAATGAAATTATATATCGCTGTAGACCCGTTTGTGTAATTAAATACGTGTACAAAACGCGAGAGTTTAAAGTCCTAACATGGAAGATATTTCGGTTAGTTGGAATTAGGGAATGCAAATCGGTTATTTTCGGTTATTTTTTGTATGGAAATTATCGGTTATTAACCGAAACCGCGGTTATTTCCATACAAAAAATAACCGATTTGCATTCCCTAGTTGGAATTACCCTGCCGTCGAAAATGTTCTCCTGCACATTAAATAAAATAAATAAATAAAATAAGTATTTGAGTAAAATCTTACAAAGATAGATTTACTTCCGAACTAAGTAGGTACACCTACTTAGCCCGTTTTTAGGGTTCCGTACCCAAAGGGTAAAACGGGACCCTATTACTAAGACTTCGCTGTCCGTCCGTCCGTCCGTCCGTCTGTCACCAGGCTGTATCTCACGAACCGTGATAGCTAGACAGTTGAAATTTTCACAGATGATGTATTTCTGTTGCCGCTATAACAACAAATACTAAAAACAGAATAAAATAAAGATTTAAATGGGGCTCCCATACAACAAACGTGATTTTTGACCAAAGTTAAGCAACGTCGGGAGTGGTCAGTATTTGGATGGGTGACCGTTTTTTTTTTTTGCTTTTTTTTTTTGTTTTTTTTTTCATTATGGTACGGAACCCTTCGTGCGCGAGTCCGACTCGCACTTGCCCGGTTTTTTTTAGCATTAGACATTTTACAACCTCAAAACTAATGGCACAGAATAAATAATAGTACTAGGTACTTAGGCTCACTCTCTAACAAAACGCGTCTGTTACGATCAGCACAGATATATGGCCGCTAGGTGGCGACAGCGCTACGCGCGGCTTATGGCTTTCCCCAAAATTGGGGCGGAACGGATGTACTTTTAGCTACCTGTAGCAAAGCGACGAAATCGCGGAGTGAGCCACGCCTGGTAATGGTAACTTTTTTCCTCCAAAATTAAATTTGAGTAATTGTAAGCGCAAGTATGCGCTGAATTATAGTGTCCTTTACATAATAATATTATTGTAACCCGATATTAGATATCATAGGAACCCTAGCATGTCGGAAGAAAAAGTTAAGTACCCATTGACGTATAATATCTAAGGACGGGCTACTCACGAATTCCAGCCAATCGTGCAGTCTAACGCAACTAGTTGCGACCTTGCGACCAATAGCGCTCATAATGCGAACTCGTCAACCAATCGCGCGCCTGATGCGAACTCATCAACCAATCGCGTTGTACCGGTGTCACACCGCTGTACTGGCCCCTGTCATGCCTCATTATTATTGCCCGTAAAGCCAGTCCCTAGATATCTATGTCAATGTAACTACCATTACTTTGAGGTTAGAAGAATTCTAATCTTTAAAAAAAACGGCCAACTGCTAGTCGGACTCGCACACGAAGGGTTCCGTACCATTATCTATAATAACGGTCACCCATCCAAGTACTGACCCCGCCCGACGTTGCTTAACTTCGGTCAAAAATCACGTTTGGGAGCCCCACTTAAATCTTTATTTTATTCTGTTTTTAGTCAACAGAAATACATCATCTGTGAAAATTTTAGCTGTCTAGCTATCACAGATCACGAGATACAGCCTGGTGACAGACGGACGGACGGACGGACGGACGGAGGGACAGCGGAGTCTTAGTAATAGGGTCCCGTTTTACCCTTTAGGTACGGAACCCTAAAAACAGGATATTTAAGCAAAGCTTGTAACGTACTTAAATACCTACATGGATTTTTTTGTTAAAATATCTGTTAAAGCCTTGTGCCTTGTGTCAAATTATTATTTTATTTAAATGTAAATTTAAAAAATATATATTAAACAAATATAAATAACCAGATTTTCCTTGTGGGTAAAATGTGTGCCTAATGTAGCGAATTGCCCTGACAACTTAAACCCAGGTTAATACGTGACTATATTACGAATAAATGATGTTGATGATATTGCAATATAAATCCAATATAAACAAAATAAGTAAATTTTCACCACACCAGCTCAAAAAGTATTACTTTGCACTTCAAAAACTGATAGCAAAGTTGCATTTTATTCACGAGTGAGGCAAAATAATCAAATGCAAATTTTGAGTATTTTTCTTATGCCTGCTGGTAGAATTGACTGTTAAATGATGATTTTGGATGATAAATATTTAATAACATTCATTTGGATTTGATTTGGTTTGATTTTGTTTGTTATTTTACATTACGACGCCCATATCCTCTTCCAGGAAATAAAAAAAAAATTACTGGAGACCTCGGGTGACCCTAGGGCTGGCTCATTCCTAGGTCAACGAGTAGGCATAGCCATCCAGCGGGGTAATGTAGCCAGCCTCATGGGCACCCTTCCGCAGGGCACAGACTTGGGGGACCTTTCATAGGCCTTTCATATTTTTTCTATTGTTGTTTAATTTTTAAGTAGGTTTATTTTAATGTTAGTTTAGTTTTGTAGGTAGTTTTAATTTTAGGTTACATTTACGTTATCTTCTCTGTTGTATTTGTTAATTATACCTATTATAATTAGATTTACTTTAATAATATAAACAAACATTTTACATTTAATATTCGCTTCGGGTTGGTGTGGTGAAAAATTTTATGTTTCACTCGGGGGCAAATATTGTTTAACCCTCGCAACGCTCAAGATTCCATTTTTCGAACCAGTCGCTACGCTCGTGGTTAAATTTTGGAATCTTTCGCTTGTTTGGGTATCAATATTAGCATGAGCGGTTAAACAACAACTTTGCCCCCTTGTAAAACAAAATAACTATTCCATAGCCTCTACCTTTATGTTAGGTAATCCAATTTTTTCACTACTGTGAAATTCGCTGTAATATGAAAACTGTATCACAACCCCGTTTAAGACTGCGTTGACCGTCCAGTGGCGCCCTCTTTAGGAGAGTTGTATTTGTTATATAAATCAATTAATTTATCTATAAATCAGTTTAATGAGGGCGCCACTGGTCGGTACACTCTGTCTTAATATTGATACTAGCAATGGTCTATTGTAAATCGACATATAGGGTCATTGCGCTAGTTTTCGTCCGGCTCTAGTTTTCGTCCACTTGACGAAATTTGAATATATACACCTTCATCGCTGCACTAATTTGTACTTATTGCAATCCTTAATATCTAAACAATTTATCTGTCTACATAAAAATTATATTTCGCAAGTAGCAAATTTTAAATGAAATGTATTATTTGCTTATCCGTCAAGTGGTCGGAAACTGACACCGGACAGTAAACTGACGCAATTACCCTATATCAACATACCTACCATAATATTATAAAAATGAAGTTTAAATTAAATTTTGAGTTTTGGAACAAAATAGGCACATTTCACTGTATTATCTTTTCATCTAGATTACTAGAGATGTTTATGCGTGATTATGTTGTTAACAACCATTGAAACATGGTTATAAATACTAAATAATTCAGTATTTCTCATTGTATTACTAGTATAGTATGATAAAGCTCCCTCCACACTTGTGTGCGAATCGTCGACAGTCAAGTTTTACGGTCCAGTAGCGGCAGTAGCAGTACCACAAATTGACACTTGACAGTTTTAGGAATGAGTATTTCAACCCAGTCAGTCCCAAGCTATAATAATTCCACGGCCGACTTCGGCCACGGCGACTGCTGTCAACTCCGTTGCTGTCGCTGCATAGCAAGTGGCTGATGTAGCCGATCTTGTTGACTAAAGTCCCAAGCTAGGCGTGCTATTAACGATGTCAAAATTGGATCCAAGGCGTTTCAATATGCCATTATATAGAATACTAGCGACCCGCCCCGGTTTCGTACGGGTTACACGAAACCTTAACAAATTATACACCTTGTTACACACACACACCTTAAACCTTCCTCAAGAATCATTCTATCGATAGGTGAAAACCGCATGAGTTTATCGCCAACATCACTACACCTTATAAAACAAAGTCTGTGTGTTTGCTCGCGATAAACTCAAAACTACTGAACGGATTTTCATGCGGTTTTCACCTATCAATAGAGTGTTTCTTGAAGAAGGTTCAGATGTACAATTTGTTAACGTGTAACCCGTGCACAGCTGCCCGGCGGGTTGCTAGTTAAACAAATAAATAAAATATTTGTTACGATTCTGTTCCATACTTACGGTTAGCTGCTTCGCGGATGATTTAAAAGTTCATTCTTAAAAAGGTGCAAATCGTCACGATTTGCGGTTTCATACGTATCGCACTATTAAGTGTGGCGCCGCTCTAACACCTAAGAATGACAATTGCATCCAACTATAAAGTTGACATTTATGACATAATTATGATCGATCACGTGCGATTCCACGTGTAACCATTTATAATAATCGATAATATCGATTAATCGGTTTCTTTTAACTGATTACTTTTAATTGCACGACCTGACCTCAGCCTGGCCTTAGCCTGGTTATATTTTGACGCGTCGTCAAGACGTACAGTCACCTGCAATTAGGGTTACCAAACGTCAGGAATTTTGATGACATGTCAGGAATTTTGGCCGTTTGTCAGGAATGCGGCAGGAATATGAAAATGTCAGGAATTTTAATGAATTAGCACAGTGGCACGAGTGACCCGACACATCAATTTTTATCCAAGAAAATAAGGGCAGGGAACTGATCTCCTAATACGGCAACACCGAGCAGCTACTGGACAGTGCCATCCCGCGTCGTCACCGATATGAGCGTCACGAAAAATAGTCGCAAATCAGGAATTTTGTCAGGGAATTCAAAATTTATATCTAGAAACCTGCAATAATATGTTACTCTTCGGAGGCCGCAAAAATATGTGACACGCTCTTATGGCTCTACAAATAAGATCGTGTCAGATATTTTTGCGGCCTTCGTTGTGTAACATGTTATTGCAGGTGACTGTACCGGTATGCGAGGAAATGGCCTTTTTGGTATTATGATCGTTTCATGTTAAAATTGGTAGTTAAGTATCGGACAAGCCCTTTGACATTGGCCAATTTGTAAGCGTAAGGGCGCGTGTACACGGTGCCGCCTCCGCGCCGACACCGCACCGCCGCCGCACCTCCGCGCTATGTACACGAGACGAGTAAAGCGGAGGTGCGGCGGCGGTGTGGTGTCGGCGCGGAGGCGGTACCGTGTACACGAGCCCGTGCGGCGGCAGTGCGGTGTCGGCGCGGTGGCGGCACCGTGTACACGCGCCCTAAAGGTGACAGTCCATTTCCAACGACAGCTGCACTACTGTTCATTTTACTATGGAAATTGACAATAACACCGACACGTTCAGTACCAGTAGTGCAGCTGCGGTCGGAAATGGAATGTTACCCTAAGTTTCACTACACCTTATAAAACAAAGTCCCCCGCCGTGTCTGTCTGTTTGTGTGTATGTTCGCATTGGTTCTTAACCTTTTCGACGCCGTGTCAAACACAAAAGCAGTCACCCGGACGCCACGTCACCGAAGTGTCAAAACTGAAATTGAACTTTACGCATATGCACGTAGGTCTATGTTGCTCTGTGACCGATTAATCAGTCTTTGGCGTTGAACCTGCGGTGCGGATATATCGGTCGTTGGCGTCCAAAAGGTTAAAAAACACATCCCCCGCAATGCATCCTCACACATAATATATCTGGTCGAATTGAATAGATGACACGACGACCGAGAAGTCTAATGCTCAACAGTTTTCTGCTAATATTATAACCAGATTAACCGGAAGCACAGAATAAAGTACAAGGTACAGAAGATTCACTCTCTAACAAAACGTGTCTGTTACGATTAGGACAGATATGACCTCTAGGTGGCGACAGCGCCACGCGCGGCTTATGGCTACCCACCAAAATAGGTGTGGGACGGATGTACCTGTTGCAAAGCGGCGAAATCGCGGTGTGAGCCACGCCTGCTAATGCTCAACAATTTTCTATTAACTATTTCCAACTCCTGCTTGTAATATTAGTTGAAAATTGTTTTAGCAGTACATTTTTCGTCAGTTGTGACATCTAGCGTCAAGTAACGGATTTATCAGTACCGGTACTTGACACTAGCTGTCACAACTGACGAAAAATGTACTGCTTGAGCTACCACTCTTTCTATACTTATATATATAACGGTATGAAGAATGGTGTGGTAGAATCTATGGTATGAAGAAGAACAGACAGACAAAGTATATCTGGTTTCTAAAATCTGTTCATATTTAATTTTAAAATTGGTACCTATTCAAATATGGCTTCTTTATAAAGGTTTCTGTTAACATATTTCTGCCTAATGTGACTTGGAACTCCTTAAATGTAACGCCACCTTACGGTACCTTACGGTAGATGTCTCTAGGGCCCCATAGACCCATATGGGGGAAAGATTTGCTGGCTATGAATGAGGTCTTGGTGGCTCAGATGGCATGGCGCTGACCTTACGGTAGATGTTTCTATGGCCCCGTAGACCCATAGGGTGGAAAGATTTGCTTGCAATGAATGAGGTCTTGGTGGCTCAGATGGCATGGCGCTGGAGTATCGATCCAGAGGCCGTGAGTTCAAGTCTCACCCAAGACAGTAATTTTTCCACTTTTAAATGTATTCTAAGCTTAGCATCGTTCGCAGACGTTTCTGCTTGTTATAGTAAATTATGTGACTGCTACATAATGAAAGGCATTAAAACTCGAGTGTGGGTTTATGAAACAAACGCAGTGAGTTTCATAACAGTATCACACGAGTGTTTAATGCCTATATATGTACAGTTGCATACACTGCTTTATCTACACACATATTATAAACTTTCTATGATATATTCTCTAACCTCATATTACAGACGACATTGGGGCACTTTCCTCTCTGGCGGAACTCGCGGATATGAGCTGGCGTCTCCGAAATATCTTTATCGCACATTTTACACGAAACTTTTGTTATTAGTTACTTTAAAATTTGCTATAAAAAACAGTTAATCGTAATGTGGGCCATTACTTACGGATTTTGAAGGCATCATAGAGGGTTTATGATATGTGTGTAGTGTATAAAAAATTAAATATTTCTACCTGTTAATTTGTACCTATACATATGTTTGATTACCACTACATAATTAAGTATTATGATGCAATTTAGGCCAAGGGCTTTGCTCTAGCATGGACACAACCTGTTTCCGCATTTTTTAACTCAGAGACATGTTCATTAAAAAGACTGCCAATCTTTAAACAAATCGTTGGCTGTGAGTAAAACTGCCGCATTAAAAATGTATTAATGCCGCAATTACAAAACATTGCACAACTCTTCATTGCTCAAAAAATTACACAAAAACAACAAATCGTACAGTAAACTATACCTCTAATAGGTGATTTTTTGGTATGGGCAATGGGTACAAACAGCAACACTCCTAACTGTACATCGGTGAACCATATTACAAAAGGCATAAGTTCCACCGATGTACGGTTAACAGTGTGGGTGGTGGTACCAGTCTCAGCCTTTTACTAATAGATATGTGTATTTATATACCCAGCGCTGATTTTAATAGAATGTACGTAATTTTGTATCTATTTTTAAAGACAGTGAAGTTAAAAATAAATAGATTTTAAACTTTTAGCTGATGTGAGATAATCTTACTTACTTGGTTGGCGCGGTGACCCAAAATGAGTCTTGGCCTCCAACACAAGAGCACGCCACTTTGATCGGTCCAGAGCGGTATCCCGCCAGCTTTCGCGGACGCCGAGCTCACGGAGATCTGTTAAATATAGAGGTATCAGTGCCATTTTTGCATACAGTAGAACCTGCTTAGATATACGATTACTGTGCCACTTTTTCTTCTTCTTGCTCGCGTTGTCCCGGCATTTTGCCACGGCTCATGGGAGCCTGGGGTCCCCCTGGTCATCACCAGTCTATTATGTATATTAACTTGTCTTTGGTGCAATCAAGGAGACATGTCTACATTTAATATCTTTAATTTATTGGTTATTTAGCCTTAATGTTCAGAACAAGGTGATATTTAACATGATTTACATGAGGAAAGCCGAATATGACACCTTATTTTGCAAAACACTGATTAAAATTTTCACATTATCACTACACCTCATAAAACAAAGTCCCCCGCCGCGTCTGTCTGTTTGTATGTGTGTATGTTCGCGATAAACTCAAAACCTACTGAACGGATTTTCATGCGGTTTTCACCTATCAATAGAGTGATTCTTGAGGAAGGTTTAGGTGTATAATTTGTTAACCCGTGCGAAGCCGGGGCGGGTCGTTAAATTATCAAACGGGACTTAATCGCGTATAATTATGTTTTAAAATTTACCTCCTACCTATATTTTGGGTCGGTATCGCACATATAGTCAAGGAATTTGAGTTCTGTACGATTTTGTCCCTTATTGTCACAGTGACAATCGATAGTAGGGGCAAAGACATATGTACTATCTATTCTTTTTGGTAGGGGTATTGTAGGTATTAAGTATTGTCACTGTGACACGCGTTTCTCAAAAACTTGTAACTTTTAATACAAGTGGAAGTCCCTTTCTAACAAAAGCTGTCAAAAAGTGACATCCCGCTTGTATTACCTACAAGTTACAAGCTTTTGAGAAACGGGCCCAATGTGAAACGGGCATTCTGTAGTACCTATCAAAAGAGTATTATAGAAAATGAGAATCCTAAATATATTTTTTTATAATTTTAAGATAACTGGTAGCCTCTAGCGGCAAGAGCGTGCGACTTCTGGAGGTCGCGGATTCGAACCCCGGCTCGTACCAATGAGTTTTTCGGAACTTAATATGTACGAAATATCATTTGATATTTACCAGTCGCTTTTCGGTGAAGGAAAACATCGTGAGGAAACCGGACTAAGCCCAATAAGGCCTAGTTTACCCTCTGGGTTGGAAGGTCAGATGGCAGTCGCTTTCGTAAAAACTGAAAACGCCAATTCTTGGGATTAGTTGTCAAGCGGATCCCACGCTCCCATGAGCCGTGGCAAAATGCCGGGACAACGCGAGGAAGATGATGAAGATGAGTTTAGAAGTATTTTTGTTAATTAGTCACGATTTGTATGGCCCTTCGCTTTTAAACATACATATATAGTCCGTCGTCCTCTCAAAGGTCGAAGTGACAGCGACGACAGAGACTTTCGTTTCCCAATACCAATGTCATATTTACCATCGATTCTGAACGAGGTCAATTTGTATATATATTATCGCCTTATTACCAAGGCATTAAGGTTTTAAATTGTGTATAAATTCGGTATTTAACGAGTCAATATTAGTGGAAGTGTGCAAGGTTGTGTGCGTCAGGTTGACTAAAAATATGGGGAAAACTGTAAAGTGACAGTTTAAAAAAACCCACAGTGTTATATGTATTTATTCTTTCAATCATGACAGCTTTTATACAGAATGGTCCAAAATTTTTTTTTAGATTCCTCACATCGTGGGCTATCAGAATATACCCCATGTATGTTAGCCGATTTTTCGTAGTTTTGGAGTTATGATTTTTTAAACTTTTAACTTTTGTTATGAAATTCCGGGGTGGGACCCATACAGGGTGGCTAAAAAATAACTGCATTCCCGTTGCCAGGGAGGTTTTGGGATTATACTGAGCAACTTTTACTATGGGACCAACCCAAGGAAAAAATTTTTACCCTTCCATAGAAAATGGACCAGCCAAAATGTATGAAACAGCCAAATTTTTTTTTCGCGATGACATGCGAACATTTTGAGTCACAATTATTATGAAAACTGTTCGCCAACAAAGCACAACGTTTGCTAAGATTTTTTTTATGTTGAACAGAACTAATGAATGTAGTTAGAGTCAATCAAACCATATCCATTATAAATATAATATATACCTAGTTTTTCGTGATTTTTATTGTGATTTTTTTCTCTTTAGATAGGTGCAACAAGAGATATTCGGTATTCGGCCGAATAGTAGGCAACATTCGGCCAAATACCGAATAGTTGCCGAATATTCGTGGCAACTCTAGGTTGTAACTGCGAGGCTGAATACAGAGTTTCAGAGGGCCTAGAACGTCATCCTGCGGCACTGGAATGGATATACGAATATAATTTATTTATTTAGACATTTAAATCAGGCAACAAGTTACAAATACCTTACAGACTAACATATATATGTATTTTATAAACTAAACATAAAACTACTTAAAAACTAAACTTAAATATAAATATAAACTAAATAAGTATAAAATAAGTATAAAATAAAATTGCCTACTGAAGCCGGGCGCGAATTTACAAAAGCTATACTATTACAGTCACGACTCAGATTTTAATAGGTGAGCTTTTGTTTATGCATATTACTTGACAATATCTATACCGTTTCGGTAAAAAGTAGTCACTGAAATGGATTAGCTTTTTGCATACATATTTTCAAATATTATTCACGCCAAAACCTAGTCGAGTTTAGTAAGTTCAGGCACGTTTGAATGTGATATCTAAATTTTAATAATACTCATTTACTCAAATGATTTAGATTTTGTCGCGATATATTTAAACATTAATGCTCTCACAATACCTAGTCGAGCGGAGTCTCGCCATCATTATTCAATATTATTCATCGAGTATTATTTGTACGACACTAAAGTTCACTGAATATTGATTTCAACAATTATTTTTTTACCAAATTACTTTTCACCTAGTATTCATGTAAATTGCCAAAAAAGTAGTTTAGGTTAGTTTGATCTGCAACCTCCAAGAAAACGAAATGTTGCCAGAAAAGTGGCTTAGGTTAGGTTAGAACTGCGACCCCCAGGAAAACGAACTGTTACCAAAAATGTGGGTTAGGTTAAGTTAGAACTGCGACCCTCAAGAAAATAAACTGTTGCCAGAAAAGTGGCTTAGGTTAGGTTAGAACTGCAACCCCCAGGAAAATAAACTGTTGCCAGAAAAGTCGTTCTATGTAAAAAAAAAAGTCGGTTCGCTGTTTGGTCGTAGTTCACCTAACACGCTCTTCCTCGCTTCGCTCGTTGTCGCACCTATCTTGACTCAGTGAACTCTGTCAAATGACTAGACGATATCGTATTAATAAATATCTAGCAAGTTGAATGATTTGACCAAAGAAATGTACTCCAAACGTTATACACATAGTAATAATCTACTTAACAATAATTCTATAAAGTAAAACGTTGTCATGATGAAAATTTGGCGAATGTTGGTTGCCAAAGTAAATCATCTGCGAAAAGTTGTCTGGCAAGTGAATTTCGGACAATAAAACTTCGGAGAAAAGGCAGAACACCGTAGTAAATCTTGGTCCTTAAATAAATCATCTACTTCGTTATGTACCAATGTATTATAAAATACAGTCGACTTATAATTGTATTACGATTTCACATTAAACATGTCCTAATAAGAAATCTCAACTGATATAGTTCTTAAATGAAAAAAAAAAAATTAGGCATTTTTAAGTAATTAGCACGAACGGTAATTAATACAATACAATCGGAGTCATTACTAAAATATTATTCAAGTTTAGATCGCAACAAACTAGCATTTGTAGCAACAATATCCATATTAATTTAGCCAACAAAGTCTATACGATTTCAGTAAATTTCTGTACTGTAATGGATTAGGGTTTGATCAAGTTTTGTCCAAACAAAAGCTAATCCAGTTCAGTTCGCATCTGGACCTTATCAGTATAGGCTTTGTAAATTCGCGTCCCGGGCTGCCCCCGACGCAAAGGTGCCCATCACGCTCGCTGCGTTGGATTGCGATGGACAACCTTTGCATCAAAACCCGGAGCGGGGGTCAAGGCCCCTTTCAAGCAGGCGACGACCGAGCCAGTTTTTTTATAAACTTAAAACTAAGCACTAAGAACGGCGTGGCTCCGTTGAACCTTGAACACTGAACACTGTGTTTAAAACCAGTCTGGTATTAGACCTAGACAAAATCTAACAAAAACACCTTAACAAAAACAGGTCCTATTAAAAATCACCGTATTTCTATGCATAATAGATCTAATCTGAGTGTCTAGCAAAAACTGTACCGTTATGTTTAAAAATAGTTATTGTAGGTATTAAATATCGCTTTGTATTTTGCTCGATCAATCAGACTATAAGTTTACATTGGTTAAAAGTACTTTTAGATTATGAATTATATTTAAAAATGATAACCTTACCGTTTAGACATTAAGTAAGTAAAAAATCGGATAGAAATATAAAAAGTAGCTGAGTTGACCGTGACGTCACGATGTAATGTTTCATATAAATTCGATATTAGCGAATCAGTTCTTAAAAAGTAACTGATTTGACTAGTAGGAAAATACGTTACCCTATTAAACCTAAAAATTAAATTAATCATAACCACAGAATAAATAATAGTACCTACTAGGTACAGAAAACTCACTCTCTAACAAAACGCGTCTGTTACGATCAGGACAGATATGACCGCTAGGTGGCGACAGCGCTACGTGCGGCTTATGGCTAGCCACCAAAATTGGTGTGGAACGGATGTACAGGCTTGTAAAGCTACCTGTTGCAAAGCGACGAAATCGCGGAGTGAGCCACGCCTGTCATAACAAACTAACTATGTAGTAACTCATACTGAAAGATACATAAGCTAACCCCCACCATTCATGACAAATCCAGTTAAACTTGATTCGAATGATTCGTGTCTTAATATGACCAGATTTTTAATAAAAATGGAAATCGAATCGATCGTGATTACAGTTCCACACGAACACAGTCGCGGGATAAAGCTATACTCTGTATCTTTTAGGTACTTAAATAAAAGTAAACAAACAATTTGTAAAATTTCGGGTAGTTATAACATTTATTACTTAACCAAATACAAAACCACCTGGATCTGTCACTGAACGACCTGACTTTAACCTACATTATTTGATCATGTAATGTTTTCATCTACCCTCAACCTGGCGTAAGAAGCCATTTGAAGGTAGATTTTGTTTACTGTTTTTTAAACACCTAAAGATACAGACTACAGTCTCTAACGATCCAGTAACCTCAGTAGCCACAAACTAGAAAACGTATTCCCAAATTATGGCTTAATAAGATGTAACCGTTCATTATACAACTAGTTGGTGTGCAGCCGAGCGAAGCGAGGACAACTATGGAGGTCCGAATTGCATGATATAGTAGTTAAAAAAGATTACAGAGGCTAAAGCCCTTGCTACACGGTCGCCGACAAGCCTTCTAACGTCTGACCTTGGTCTGTCCTTGGTCAGTTTTGGTCAAATTTTGTTGGAAACAACTGTCTACACCAAGGCCACGCGGTCTGAAGGCTTGTCGGTGACCGTGTAGCAAGGGCTTAAGAGAGACCCCACACTAGCGTCTTTTGAGCGTCGGCGTTTAGTCAGCGCTGTGAAAAATAGCGTCGTTGTGCAGTTGCGTCGACCAAGCAACCATAGTGTTGGCTAGACGCCGACCGGGAGACACTACTGTGAGGTGGCCCTACCGACGTTATTCCTAAACGCTAATAGTCAACTCTATAAATTTGTTATTCTCCGTCATTTTGACATTTGTGTTCATTAGAAAGAGACAAAATGTGATGTTGTGCACATCATTTAGCCCCCATTCACACGGGAGCTTTGTCAACGCGCGTTATAAAAGCGTTTTAATGACACAAATGGATAACCATGTATGTATTCACACGACAGCGGTGGCGCTTTTTATCAAGCGTTGTTGGATTTTCGACTTTAAGCCTTGGCCGTTAAATCGAATTTAGAGTGCAGACAGATTCAAGCGCTTTTTTAACGCGCGTTGATAAAGCTCCCGTGCGAATGGGGGCTTAAGGTATTATTCTAAGACTATAAACAGCTATAGCATACCAAAGTTTGACTTGTGCAAGCGCGAAGCGCAAGCGATGTGTCTCCGTTTCACCTTGTACAAAGGACCACCCCACACTAGCGTCTTTTAAGCGTCGGCGAGTCAGCGCTAAGGAAAATGGCGTCACTGCGCGGTTGCGCCAACGTTGCGTCGAGCATGGTTTTTAAATATATGTCCGGCTGTTCGACAGTTTTCCTATACGGGTCGTATTCCTCAACCGATCGACGTAAAACTTTGTGAGCAGCGAGTTGTTTTCTGGATGATTCAGTTTCTTTTTTTTAATCGTTTAGATATTGACAATTCATTATGTCAAATTAAACAAGCACAATTACAATAATTAAGAAATGAAATCAATTATATAAAGATTAATAATATAAACGATATTACTCCAGAACAAATACATAGTTAGATAATATGTACATAAATGTAGCTTTCTGAGTTATTAAGTGGCAGCTTATTAATTCTACTAGCTTTACTGACATACTAATGACAATTTACATTTGTTTTACATTATTTACATCTCATTTAATGTTAATTTACGATTGATGTTCTTAATAAGAATTTACAATGTTACTTTTTATTCTTAAAGAAAACTTTAATTGGCAATATTTCCGGCATCGTTAGAAAATATAGGCAATATTTCCGGCTACATTGAAATTACAAAATTGTTTATTCAAATTCACAAACGAATTGACATTCAGCTTTGTTAGTATTATTAAGATTAACAATACAATTCATGCAACCTGTGTTTTGTATGTGTGTAAGGCGGAAAGGGTAATTTATTAATCAATTACAAAATTGCCGAAATACATTTTAAATACCTTTTTTTCTGGGCCTGTAAATAATAACTTTTTTTTGGTAAGTCGCCTATTTTCAGGTTTTGTTTTCATAAAAAAGTAGGTACACTACAGTTTCACACTAAGCTTTTTTTCGACAGCGCTGGTGGCCTAGCGGTAAGAGCGTGCGACTTTCAATCCGGAGGTCGCGGGTTCAAACCCCGGCTCGTACCAATGAGTTTTTCGGAACTTATGTACGAAATATCATTTGATATTTACCAGTTGCTTTTCGGTGACGGAAAACATCGTGAGGAAACCGGACTAATCCCAATAAGGCCTAGTTTCCGTATGGGTTAGAAGACTTCGAAGGTCAGATGCAATCGCTTTCGTAAAAATTTGTGCCTAGGTATGTCAAATCATGGGACTAGTTGTCAAGCGGACCCCAGGCTCCCAAGAGCCGTGGCAAAAAAAATGCCGGGATAACGCGAGGAAGAAGAAGAATCACGACCTCTTTTGATCCTAACTAGGTAATAGGTAGGAGAAAAAAAGCATCTCAAAATTTCCATACATTCTTCGTTTCTGTCATTCCGTTACTGTCATAAAAATCCTATGAAAATTGGCAACGGAATGGAAATAAACATCACTCGCACACCAGCAGTGTTCGTTGTGTATACCGCCTTAACTGAAGATTACGATGATAACGTAGGTGTGTACAATCTTCTTCTTTATATTTAAGAGCCTATCAACGTGCACACTAGCGCCACTGCTAAATAATCGTGATTATTTAAATTTAACGATAGGTATTTAAAAAAGGGGGCCGCTACGTACTGTATTTTGTATTTAAGTACCGTTTGAATACATCAAACTAGTTTTTATGTTGCTGGATTCGTCGATCTATATGAACTCAAAACAAAAACGGCCATTTTAACTTTGGACGCATAGATTGACGACTCCAGCAACATACAAACTCCAAAGCGTCCGGTCCTCTGCCAACTCCTTAACCTTCTGGTATGAGACGCCCAGAACCTTTTCTTTTATTTCTTATCTTTTATTTCAAGGTGTGTTCAACACATGGATAAAAAACTGCCATACTCACTAAATCTACAATCCAAAACGCAGACATATTCGCAGACAAGTGGCCGTCCCTACAACGTAGTATCAAGATTTTTTTTAAACTCTACGTATGTAACCTAATATCAGGTTTTTTTTTTATCTGTACCTATGTAACTTAGTACATAATATGTATGTCTAATTTAAGATCCTAGAGATAGTTCGAAAAGTGTATACATGTTTATGATACTGACTATATTGTATAGTATGTATTAACAGTATAAGTGTCTTGGCATAAGTACATAGCTGTAAACTTATACTTGTTTCTTTGAATAAAGAATAAAAGGAAACAGATCGTAGTGTAGAACAGTTAATCGTTTTCTAACCACAAAACAGCCTTTGCCGAGTTTGATCATGCTCTTGCAACAGACTGCATTAATGTGTGATTAAAACGAGTAAATACCGCCATTATTGAGATACAAGGACGACGAATGCTTTGCTGTAGTTTCTATTTAAACGTTGTTTCGTCTTAGATCGTTTTTCTACTCGTCGACTGATGGTTGATTTAATAGGTACTTCGTAAACCAAACTAAAATCGCACGTATTGCTCCTGACTAACCAGCTTATTCATAAAACTTTACGGGCCTGATTTAGTTAAATTATGTGTTATCCCTTTTTTACAAATACATAAGTCAAAATGACAGATAAAGACAAACGATTATTAGCTAATTGAGGTTTGTAGCGCGTTTATGAATAAGGGGATACTAATATAATGACTTAAGAAACACTTATAATGAATTTGACTAATAACGTCTCGTCGCGGTCAAGAGGACAAAACCAAAGGATAACAAAAGACATCAACGAGCTTTTTTTTTTACTGAACTGACTGAATACTTTTTTTATGTTGTCCACACAAGTAACGTATTTTTAAAATGTGTTTGGTTTGGCCTAATTGTTCTTCCACAAGTTTTTTGTTCTACTTTAATAATTATTAATTATTTTTTTATACATTTTTGGGCGTGTTACAAAATTGGTATGAGCAGCGAATAAACATTGGACTTGGGCAATACAATTATATCATATCGAATGCTTCGAGCGCGACGAGCGCGTTTCCATTTACATACTTACGATATTGACGATTTTAAAAATACTGGTTTTCCGTCATTTCTATTATTAGAATCAAAATAATAGTACTACCGTACAGAAAGGAAACTTCCTACAAAACCGAAGTTTGACAGTGGTTCAGGGTCGAATCATGCTGTCCCTTTCTAATATATGGCAATATCCCTTTCGGCTATTTAGGGTTGTCAAACAAAATTTAAGCCATTATCTTCCCTGTGGTCGTGCACGCAAAGGGACATCAAATTGTGTCAACCCTAATAATTGCTCGGAGCAATGCTGAGCCGAACGGAGCCGAGACCGAGGCACACGAAACGAGAATGTTCAGTCGGAATTATATGACCTATTTTTAGTGTTCCGTGCAAGACTTTGTTCACGGAACACTTATGGGATCACTTCGGTCTTGTAAATCAGTTAAATGCGTTTCTCAGAGACCGTTTGACGTATTACTTTTAAAATCTTTGAAAAGCAATAGTTTACAGTACATATGGTCCAACTTTCCCTACTACACTAGTGCGGGAAAGAGCACTTTCCGTGCGTATGTCAAAAGTTTAAAGGGTCACATGTACTGTAAAACGTTGGACGATATACGTGCGTATAGGTTTTAATTTATCGCCACTCGTTTCGAATTTCCTCTTTTCCGCACTTGTATTGTAAATAACTATTTTAACCCAAAGACGAGGAAGATTATCTGGCCGTGGAGATAGACAGCTACGCTCGGGCGAGCATCGGGTGCGATTATGTGAGTGTTAACGCTTGCATCAATGTTTGCAACGAATTGGTAGTAAACTGTAAAAGATTTGCCGAAAATTAGCCAGATCTATTGCTATTATGTCCAAATATCTTTAGCTAAACTAGCTTTTAAAATAAAATAAATGGGTTAGAAGTTATTTAAGAAAATAGCCAAAAAATTACCACTCCCGCCCCCCCCCACTCCCTCCTTTATCTCAGTGTGCAGTCAAGCGTGAGTCGGACTTAATGTATTGAACTCTTGGAACGCGAGTCCGACTCGCACTTGTCCGGTTTTTTTATTGAGATGAAATTACGTATGGCCGTGCTTGCATTACTTCAAGTCACGCAAACATATTCATCCGTTTTTTTAATGCGGCCAAAAAAATACATTTGCGGTCAATGTTATTCAAAACAGACGTAATCTTGACAGAAAACTGTAATAATTATGCTCTCAAGTTTTTTTAAAGTAAAATTTGGCCTAGTTACCGCAGCGCGATGACACGGTTCGCGGCTGAACCGTTAAGGATGCAATGCAACAGATGAGGATCTTAGAGCTAATTGCTCTGTCTACTTGTAATTATGCTTAATTACTGCGTTGCATCCGACATCAATACAGGCGTAATAAAAGTCTTGGCCAATTGTGAGTTGGCAATATTTTCCGTTTTTTACGGAAGGGAAATATTGCCAAAGTCCTGGATATCGTCGGGAATATTTTGAAGAATGTTTTTTGAATAGAAATTGTGAAAACTTAAGGTAAATTGGCAGATATTAGATAGATTGCGATACAGCGAGGAAATGCTGCCTCATTCTACTACAATTTGTATTAACTAATTAATTTATTTATTTTAACATTAGAAAATAAAATAGTAATAACATTTTAAAAGTAAATAACTCAAATTCGAGTTATCATAATTGCCATTTTAACATTTTGTAAGGCAATTAATAAGGGTGATATGTAACTTATCCAAATTCCTATTTTTTTTCTTTTTTACTATACGTTAGGATGTTTCAATACTTTGGTGTATTTTCAATATTTTGGGGTTGCATTACGAATATTTTTGATTACTAATATTCAATAATAATACAAAGAAAACAACGTTGTTTCTATATATTTGGCCTAGGGTGTATACTTAAATATTATTATTTCAAATAGAACCAACACGAAACACCCAGTTTTTAGAATCACGGCTTGCAATACTTTTTCATAAACGTTTCTATCATCGCACACGTACGACCATAATCGTGAGGTCTTAATGCCCGTGGTAAACCACATCCACTTATCTTGCTGTTCTAGAATACCTAAGTCTTTCTCAAGTCAGTGGGGAGACACTCCTGACTTCGGGTAAACTCGGCTGCGTTCGGCTCAGCATTGCTCCGAGCAATTATTAGGGTTGGCACCACTTGACGTCCTTTTGCGTGCAAGACCACAGATAAGATAATGACTTGAAGTTTGACAACCCTAAATAGCCGAAAGGGATAGTGCCATTAGAAAGGGATAACATGATTCGTCCCTGAATCGCAGTCAAACTTCGGTTTTGTAGGAAGTGGCCGCACGTTCTGCACGGTAGTAGGTACTATTATTTTTTCTGTGCGTAAGTCTTTCTCAAGGAGGGATCTTGGAAAGATAGGATCTTCTATCGCATTAAAAACTGATGAATTACGGTCCCTTTTTACAATATTTAATATACCTACCTAAAATTCTTAAGTGACCCGTTAAAGGTCAAACCTCAGCTCTGCTACACTCATTCACTCTGTACTCAGCTGAAACGTCGGAATTTAAGGTAAAAACAATGAAAGTATATCGCGGTAGACCCGTTTAAAAACTAATATTCTCATTAAATAAATTCATTGTTATAAATTCATTAATACAAGTAGATTAAATACCTATATCTAAAAAACTTAAAATAAAGACCAAGAATTATTACAACTAATTCATAATGAGTGCAAATATTCTAATATACTCGTGTAAGATACTTGCCATGTAATTATAAACCTTCATTCTATTAACGAACATTGCTTTTACAGTGAAATTATGTTGTAAGAAGTATTACGTGTCAAAAAACACGTGATCACTGGGTCAAGGATGAATTATTTAAGATTATATAATGTGGAAACACACTTGCCGACTTTTTTAAAGGTATAGTTGCCATCTGGCGGTCTAGCATAAGTTGCGTACTCGCGCGCGAGTCCATACTTGAATTCGCGCTTGGTGTCTGGACCTGGAGTCGCGCGTGAGAACGCAACTCATGCTAGACCATCTGAACTGTGCGGGGGGCGGCTCCCAAAGTGTAAATTTTGTTTCTTCAGCAGATAAAGTAAAGTTAAAATACAATCATAAAAAAAATAACTTTAATATATCTAATAAACTACAAAGGTACAAAGCTAAATAAATAAGCGAGCTGTACCGGGTGCAAAGGTGCCCATCACACTTGCCGCGTTACCACGTTGGATAGCGATGGGCAGCCTTTGTACCAGGGGGTCTACTTAGCATGAATCAGAATCAGAATCAGAACTTTTATTGATAAAATATAAGTATTTTACACGTCAACACATTATTTCTGTTACAGCACACATTATTATTTCATACATTAAAACATTTACAGAACAAGAGCATGAGTTGCGTTCTCACGCGCGAGTCCATACTTGAAGTCGCGCATGATCAACTCATGCTAGACTGTCAGGTACGAAACCCGCGCGAGCATCAGAAGTGCTCTCCCTAATCCTATGTCCCACCTTCCTTATAAAAAGCTATGGCGTCAGATGACAATTGGTTATCGATAAAAACCATCGAAAATTCAAAATGTATCGAGATGAAAGTAAAAGTCTCGTGACCATTTCGATACATTCATTTGGTGCTATGGGACACAGCCATGGAAAGTAAATTAAAGATTTACGTTTTTGTGTCTATTATAATGTCTTTGTTCAAGTATGTATTGGACATAAAAAGCAGCGGGTGTGGTGGAGATACAACTGTAAGTTATTAACTTATTAGTGTATTATATATTTCCAGATTATATTATACATAATGAATAACAGTAAAACATTAACACGTCTTAAATGGGTTCCGATTTCCGATATAACAGAATCTTAGGTCCGCTTATGAAAATAAGTACGATTTTCAATACATAAATAAATGTAGGCATCAGTAAATATTTTGTAGTTACTAAAAAAGCAAGGCAAGAAGTTATGTCAAAAACAATAAATATAATAAAAATAAATGTTTTGTGTTTCTTCTTAGGAAACAAAAAACAACAAATTAATGGATTGCTCAACCAAAGCTCGCAAAAACCTGTCACTTCTCTTTAAGAAAAAACTATGCGAACCTTAGTAGGTAGGTTATTTGTTAACTTGTCTTGTCATGAAAATAATATTATAATTAATTATTTAACCTCACCTTTTGTGCTTACTTTTTTGTAGAAAGGTTAGTAAGTTTTGATTGACATTCGAAGATTTTATTTACTATTTTTGCAATTTTCCATACTGCAAGCGTTATTTTTCTTATATATAGTCTGTATCTTTAGGTATTTAAATAAAAGTAAACAAACAATTTATAAATTTTCAGGTAGTTATAACATTTATTGGTTAACCAACCAAATACAAAACCGCCTGGATCAGTCACTGAACGACTTGACTTTAACCTACATTATTTGATAATGTAAAGTTTTCATCTACCCTCAACTGGCTTATGGAGCCATTTGAGTTTGAGGGTAGATTTTGTTAATTTTTATTTAAATACCTAAAGATACAGAGTATAGTTTCCACTGTCCGTCATTCCGCCAGCAGACAGCAATGACATGTCAATGTTTATCAATACAGCAGACTTGAGGCGTGTCAAAGAAATGTGGCATATTAATGTTTTCATACACCTTATGTAATTTGTAATAAGGTGTAAAATGTAAACTTTATATTTACCGTCGATATTGCGTCAAAGCATTGAGAGAAACCGGTCGGTACGAGGAGCCTGTACACTCGGTAAAGTCGGCGAGAATGTAAATAATGCGCTGTTGACAATTTAGGGGGAAATATTGCCAAATAATCCCTAGAATTATGGTAGTGTTTTAATTTATTTGATAATATGTATTTTAATACCGCCAAGTCGTGTGTGTATTTCATAGAATGTTGACGTTTAAAATAAAATAACACTTGCACAGTCTGTGCTCTCAAAGTCGCTGCCAACTTAGCTTGGTCTAACTGTAAACATATTTTCTGATCTTTCAGTACCTACTTAAATATTATACATATGTGTCTTTAAATAATACTGTCACTGACGTTCGGTTATTTTTTTTGTCAATTTGTCAAGTACAATCTTAATAGCAGAGGACAAAATGTTTTTTGGCACACACAAAAAAACACTGGTATCAGTTGTCATGAGGAATTTAAACACTCAGTAAGTCGGTAAATATTGTAAACAATTCGGAAAATATTGCAAAAAGCCCTAGCGTTGTTGGCAGTATTTCCGACATTTTCACCCTAAATATCTCCTTTATCTAAAAGTTCTAGCAATTTTAAATAATATGTTTGTAAATCTTGTATATAATGGCAAAGGTATTGTCTTGTCCATATTTCGCCGATTTTCTCAAAGATGAAAACCTTTGTACGGTCGCCATCAGATATATCGGAGCGGTCAAGGCGCTCACAAATATCTGAACACGCCTCTATTGTCAAGGCGTTAGAGTGCGTGTTCAGATATTTGTAAGCACCTTGGCCGCTCCGATATATCTGATGACGACTGTACCAGGTCGCTCATGCAAACCGGCCGGCGCGGCGGTGAATAGTTGAATACTCTCCGTAAACGTCAAAGTGTGTCACTGGACCACTTTCGTTGGTCAACTGGTTTGAGGCACTTGTTTCATTGAGTGCATCGACAGTGTGGATACTGTATTATGTCACTGGCAGCGGCAATATTGCCAAATCTATATGTGTCGGACAAAACTGTAAATTTATTAAGAATTGGATCGGACAGATACCTTTTGATAGGTCGTTTTTTATGCCAAGTTGGCGGCATTTGAGCTTTCGGCCTGATGGTAAGCGGTTACCTTAGGCTATGGACGTCTGGAACATCAGCGATGCTGCCTCTTTAGAATCCTGTACACTCATTTCACGGTAGAATATCTCGAAAAAACCTCGACAGGAAGTTCATTTCACAGCATTTTGTAAGCAGAGTTTTAACATGTTCACGACGGTATGGTACAAGGTCCATTCGACCCCGTTCGTTGAGTTAACTTTAGTTGGTAAATGTTTCTATAAGCTGGAAGTCCCAGGATCGGATCCCGGAAAAGGCATATATGACGCATGATGACAACAAATGTTTATTCGACGTACAGCCTTGGATGATCTCTTATGTATAAAAGTATTTATTTAATATACATAAGTATGCGTTTGAGTCAATGTACATATAGGAGGAATGCTCCTACTAGTCTTACTTCGTTTTTTCGTTCATTTGTCAAACATTTTTTTTAATAAGTCATTTCCGTATTCCAGCCATAAATCTACAAATATTTAATCTAGTCAGTCAAGCAAAGTATGTCAGTGGCAATGTACTGTCATTCACAATCCACATTCCACAGATAAAACACAGATGACACGCGATTTTGGAATTATTCTAAAACAGTGTTGCTAACCCGCGATTTTTCTAATTTGCCGCCTTTTGCTACTGACAAGATTTGCTTGACCAAGTATAAAGCAATATGATTTGCTTCCGAAGTCGTATAATATTAGTTGTACAGGACCATTCGACTATCATGGTCGGTACCTACTATAAGGAATCACATATTTAATTAAATAATTATTTATTTAACGCATATGAGGAATTGAGGATGTTTGAAGAGTATGTTAGTTCTTCGATTTGTATCTCCTAAACAAATATTCTCTTTTCAAAGAACGCAGATGTTGTATGTGTGTTTGTTCATTCCTTTAACTTGGAAACTGAGGTTTTTGATAACGGTCTCCTAGAACAGTGAAAATTCTGATTTTTGACAGACAAAATAAATATAAGCTAACTCAAAGGTCGAAGGTTAAATAAAATAATAAATAAATAGAAGAAAATAAAAATCGTTTTAAAAAGAGCCTTTATATGGCACATTTAGATATTAGATGGCAAAAATTTCCACCCTATAACAAAGTCAAAGTCAAGTATTAAACCAGCATATTTTTGTATTTTTTCTTATACAGAATTTTTAGGACTTTAAAGAGGGGATGAGGCTTGAATTTTATTTTTTATTTATTCTCGGAAATATTGCTTAAATCGAGAGATATTTTTTCAGCAATATTTCCCATAAAACACATGTGACGTACTAAAATGCAATGGGTGTATACGAAAAGTCGGTTAAAAGTAGAGTTGGACCAAGCTAAGTTGGCAGCAATCTGATAGCCCAGACTGTGCAAGTGTTATTTTAAACGTCACACTTCTATGAAATTATGGCGTGTAATAACACTTGCGTAGTCTGTGCTATCAAAATAGCTTGGCCTAACTCTAACCACATTCGAAGTAAGGTTCGCTCGATAGACAACTGGATTGAAATATATACAAATTGCATACCGTAAAATGGGGTGAGTAGGGATTACGAGGGCAGTTGGATTATGAATGGGGTGAGAACGGATGGTAGGGGGGTGAGATGGTATTTTTAGACCAGAGTTATCACATTGTTACGTAAATACTTTATTCTCTTGAGAAGTCAAGCTATTGTAATATTGTGTCAATCCTAGCAATTGTCTCACTCAATTCTTATCCCCCCTAACCCGACTACGGGGTGAGCTGGGATTTCCTACTATTTTGTGTTTATCGTTAAATTTATGAAATTAAACGACAGATTATAATTGAAAAACTAAAGTTCATACTACCGGAACACTTTTCAAGTACATAAATCAACGTGCCACATATAAAAATAAACTTTCATTGAGGTTTGAACTTCGGACTCACCCCATTTTACGGTAGGTCAAAATTTCCAAAGTTTCCATGTCAATATTTTGTACTACTTGCCTGTAAAAAAATAACTATTTAACCCCTAGTTCATCTTATGACGTAAATAACTACAAAATTATCTATTTTTCTACGCGTACATGTCATGAAAAAAATTGTTTTTTTTTCATTGGCAGAAACGAGGAAAATTTAAAAAAAAATATGTTATTTACTGGTTTGAATATATTACTATTCTTCCATCCAGAGACTAGTTATCGGTAGAGACTGATCATCATACAAAGTGGTGTGCCTCATAGTGCAAGCCACAGAATACCCGTAATGAGCGTTTCTTTTATTTTTTGCCATTTTTATATATTGTGACCTTTTTTGCCACTTTTGTGTTATTTCTAGTCAGGATCACGAGCCCTTTTCATCCTTATAGGAGAAAAAAACGGTCCAAAAAGTCCATACATTTTATATGGGGAAATGGTAAGACAATAGGAAAAAACTCTGGGACATTTTTTTATCCCATTAGGATTGAAAGAGCTCGTAATTCTGAGTAGAAATAACACAAAAATGGCAAATAAAGGTCACAATATATAAAACTGGTAAAAAAATAAAAGAAACGCTCTAATAATATCAGAAATGATATGATTTTAATTTAAGGCACGTTGTGTAAGGGCGGGCGATGTCTCTTAATACAGGTATCACGAATACCACCTTAAACAGAGGCACCAGCATGGATATTTTAATGTCAGTGTCACTTTAAGTTATAATAATACAGCCTATAAAACGATCCACTGCAATTTTTGAAAATTCTCTATGGGACACTGCTAGTTTTGTGCCGATTTAAGGATTAACCTTAACCAGAATGCGCTATACAAAATATGCTACCTGAGAATACGCTACGTGATGCGTGGTGGCAGGCGTGGCTCACTCCGCGATTTCGTCGCTTTGCTACAGGTAGCTAAAAGTATATCCGTTCCACACCAATTTTGGTGGCAAGCCATAAGGGGGTATTCATAAATTACGTCATTTCAAATGAGGATGATGGTAGCATGACGTAGGAGGAAACGGGGTCATTCGAAGCATGATTTTTGGATGATTTTAGGGGGAAGGGTTTGGGTCAAAAATCGTCAAAAATCGATGACGTAATTTATGGATAGCCCCTAAGCCGCGAGTGGCGCTGTCGCCACCTAGCGGCCATACCTCTCCTGATCGTAACAGACGCGTTTTGTTAGAGAGTGAGTCTTCTGTACCTAGTACTATTATTTATTCTGTGGTGGTGGCTGCACCATCTACAACAGTGGCTATTAATACGACTTTATATGGAAATACCAGTCTTTATTGTTCACTGATCCCTACTACCGACCATCGCTAGTTAAGTATTTGAAAGAAATTCAAACATTCAGTAACCGTTAAGTGAAGACGTTTCTAACACCCCTCAAATCTTGTTTAATGAACATACAGTTTGTATCGCTCTCGAGTAAGCATCGGTAGCTCAGTTGTGAATTCACTGGGCCGCGATATTAAAGCAAAGTTAGAAATTTAGAGCAGTTTTTTTTTTTACTTTATATTAACAATAATAATTGGTATTTGTAGTTTCTGTGTGTATTTGAATTATCGTAACTTTAAGATACGCCAAAGATCTAGAAACGATAGGGATTAGATGTGTCAGTGTCAAAAGTGATGTTTTTGTTTGAAGAAACGTCACATTTTACACTGACATCTAATCCATATCGTTTCTAGATCCATTAATTGATGTATCTTAAAGTTCGAATCGGGCCGATGTGTCAAGAAAAGTGACTTGTGTAAGAAAAGTGTTTGAAAGTTAAATTACTGTCCTTAGTGTTTTCATGGAAAATCTTTACATAGAGTGTATTGTGTACTCAGTGTTTTAATTGCATGTATAGTGAGTGACCGCAGTGAGTGACCGTAGTGAGTGACCAATAGTACAAACATGTCCAGGTTACATGTCTATGGTCGGAAAGTGAGAGAAGTCTGGAGAATAGATGAAATTCTTCAGACTGTGAGCGTTACGAGGCGTCCGAAACATGCAGGTAATTTTTTAGGGTTCCGTACCCAAAGGGTGAAAACGGGACCCTATTACTGAGCGTTGACCAAAAAAATGTACATTTCATTCATGTCTTCAAAATATTGACATCTTGGGCTCATTTTACTCAGAATCATTTGTAAATTCACGCCTCATCCATGAAAAAATGTGGCCCAAAATATGTATGAAAAAATATTTTTCCAGTGCGTCACGTTCATACAAATAAAAAAACTTTTCATACAAAAATGTGACGATCTGGAAAGGAAATCTAGGGACACATTTTTTCATGTATGAGGCGTGAATGTACAAATGATTCTGAGTAAAATGAGCCCAAGAAGTCAATATTTTGAAGACATGAATGAAATGTACATTTTTTTTGGAAAACGCTCTACTAAGACTCCACTGTCCGTCTGTCTGTCTGTCCATCTGTCCGTCCGTCTGCCTGTCACCAGGCTATATGTCATGAGCCGTAATAGCTAGTTTAAATTTTCAAAGATGATGTATTTCTGTTGCCGCTATAACAACAAATACTAAAAACAGAATATAATAAATATTTAAGTGGGACTCCCATACAACAAACGTGATTTTTTTTGCCGTTTTTTGCGTAATGGTACGGAACCCTTCGTGCGCGTGTCCGACTCGCACTTAGCCGGTATTATCTCTTTCTTTTCTAAATTTAATTTTTCACCGTTTCTTTTTAACTAAATAATTATTAATTTTTGTATTTTTTTTTGTTGCAAGCTTCATTGTAGTATTTTTTTTACTTGTAAACCGTATTATGTCCACCACAGGACAGGCTATGCCTACTGTGGGGGCCAGCATAAATGTAATACACTGTTACAATTTTATTTCCGAAATAAAAACATTTGTATATTTGTTGGATGTGTTAGGTCATATGTCACGCAAGTTTTCTACATAAATCAGTAGGCATAAGTTAATTTATTACCTTCCTAACTTCCTAGCTATTGTTCTATGATGTAGGAAGGCATGCCTGGCCTATCGCCAGACATTATAATGATTCTAGGTTTTTAATGTCTTTGTATGTTTAGATTACCTGTCACTAATATATCTGCGGTTTTGTATTCAATTTAATTGATAACTAATCTACATATGGGGCATTATCTAAGAAAACCTTATTGTCGATGGCGCTTACGTCGCACAGCGTAGCGCAGCATTGTATTTATATCGGAGCATCGTTATAGTTATTACATATAGTGTAGTAAATGAAGCAAGTTGTTGTATGGAGACCCATGCATTAATTTCTCAGTCGATGAAATTTTGCTTGGGTATTGTATATTATGAGCCGAAACTAACATATAAATATCCAAAAAAAAACACTCCTAAGTTAGGTATTTATACGTAAAAATACAAATCTGATTATATATTGAACTGAGTAATTCCTCCGTCCAAAATTATTTTACCAAATAAGTTATTTGTATCAGTATATAATACTAGAAAAAAAATTAAAAATTTTGTCAAACATGAGAATATTTTTTTATGATAATTCCTTTTTTTGTCGCTCATTTTCATCGGAAAATTGCTCTGACATTTTTTCTTCTTATATGATCTTAGAATATAATTTGGCGTAGTGGATAAGAAAATAAAAAAAAATGCATACCCAAATTTATGTATTTAAGAACTATTAAAAACTGAGTGTGGAAAATTTCTCAGCCTGATTTCTTTTTAAATATGTACTAAGTAGTCACGTATACACTTAAATCCAAAATATCCAAAAAAAATATCATCCCTTGTACACCCCGCTCCCTACACACTGCTCCCGATATATTTAGTTTTTAATACGCTCGTTATTTTTTGGATGTTTTTATAGTTGAATAGAAAGACAACTGCGAACTTAATTCAGTAAATAAAATGGATAGAGAAATTTTCAACAGCGAGTAAAAAGGCAATTTCTGAAAATAGTATTACAGTTACATGGTAATTTTTTTAGATTTTCATTTTGTAGGTATAAAACTACAATAAAATGGCATTCCAGTGAAAAAATTAGACGGACCAATTTTCCGGTCCAAGACACGCCAAAAAAATATATTTTATTAATATTGGTATTTCTGCTGGGATTTTTTTTTGATATTTCATATATTGTTGCAATACGTTACATGAATATGTCCGGTGAAGAAAGTTTGAACGGAGCATTTTTCCGTAAAAAGATATTAACGATTTAAGACTTTCGGTATTTACTTTAATTCTATTATTATTATTCTTTGGAAATTTATACAATACTTTTTATTTATTGATACTTTATCATACTGTAAAGTTTTTTCTGGCTGAGGAATTACTGCGGGGTCCACTACCTTTATTTACTACACTAATATGGCGAAAGCGCGATCGACAATAAGGTCCCTTCCCATGGATAACGTTACAATTTTTTGTAAGATATAAGGTATAGTCAGCACCGAACATAGCGAAAGATATTTTTAGCTTTATAAAATTGTTACGAATTTTTTAGGTGCGTTTTAGACTTATGTTCGTGATTTTTTTCTATTATCGAGTGTGAGTTAAGAAAATTAGATGTCTAAGATGCTAATTAATTTTTTTGCAACTGTATTGTTTGTTAGTTAGGTACCATTGACCGGGGTGACTTTCAAATGCAGGGGCGACTTTAAAATTCTAGTTTTTAAGCCATAATATATATTTATGCGAGATTTTTTACAGTAGGTGAATATGAATATATAGTAATCTAACTAGTTACAGGAACATTTTCAGTAAATAATGAATAATGGTAATTCTATGGCCGTTTTAAATCTATCAAAGTAACCCCAAATTTTCCAAAGTCACCCCGGTTTACGTATCTAAAATTGTTTTAAACTCTGCGGGTTTAACCTACGTTTTACCGTAAGGTGCTAGTGCAACTTTAGGTAAACCATCAGAATATAAAACGGCTACAAATATAATGACCACCAAAAAATACTTTGGTACCCTAAATAAAAAAATCATGCTTACCAAAAAAAATTACTGAACACCAAAAAAATAAGGCCTAAAAATACAAAAGTACCACCATTTTAATTACGACTGCACTTCAAATTGTATTCAAATACCAAATATATTGAATGATCACCAAAAATCATTAATGATCACCAAATCTTGAAGACCAAATTAATGCGATATTTTCACCTAAATAAACCACTATGATTACCAAAAAATGTATACATATAACCAAATAAAGTAAACTGATGCCAAAATTACTAGCCCCTCCCGCTCAACCCCCCGTACCCCGCCCCGCATACCTACCTTACCTAATCTACTTTTCTAGTAGCATTCTGTTATGCTACTAGAAAAGTAAGTCAAACTGCTATCAGTTAAGTGGGTTAGGTTAGCACTGCGACCCTTACAGAAACGAAATGGTACTAGAAAAGTAGGTTAGGTTAGGTTTGAACTGCGACCTTTACAGAAACGAAATGCTACTATAAAAGTGGGTTAGGTTAGGTTAGAACTGCGATCCTCACAGAACCGAAATGCTACTAAAAAAGTGAGCTAGGTTAAGTTTCAACTGCTACCCATACAGATACGAAATGCTACTAGAAAAGTGGATTAGGTTAGGTTTGAACTGCGACCCATACAGAAACGAAATGCTACTAGAAAAGTGGGTTAGGTTTGCTATCCTATTAAAGCAAATGACTCCAAAATAATCATTCTTCTAGAAACGAAATGCTACTAGAAAAGTGGGTTAGGTTAGGTTTGAACTGCGCCCCATACAGAACCAAACTGCTATCAGAAAAGTGAGTTAGGTTAGGTTTGAACTGCGACCCTTACAGAAACCAAATGCTACTAGAAAAATGGGTTAGGTTAGGTTTGAACTGCGACCCTTACAGAAAAGAAATGCTACTAGAAAAGTGGGTTAGGTTAGGTTTGAACTGCGACCCTTACAGAAAAAAAATGCTACTAGAAAAGTGGGATAGGTTAGGTTTGAACTGCGACCCTTACAGAAAAGAAATGCTACTAGAAAAGTGGGTTAGGTTAGGTTTGAACTGCGACGCTTGCCGAAAAGAAATGCTACTAGAAAAGTGGGTTAGGTTAGGTTTGAACTGCGACCCTTACAGAAAAGAAATGCTACTAGAAAAGTGGGTTAGGTTAGGTTTGAACTGCGACCCTTACAGAAAAAAAATGCTACTAGAAAAGTGGGTTAAGTTAGGTTTGAACTACGACCCATACAGAAACGAAATGCTACTAGAAAAGTGGGTTAGGTTAGGTTTGAACTGCGAACCTTGCAGAAAAGAAATGCTACTAGAAACGTGGGTTAGGTTAGGTTTGAACTGCGACCCTTGCAGAAAAGAAATGCTACTAGAAAAGTGGGTTAGGTTAGGTTAGGTTTGAACTGCGACCCTTACAGAAACGAAATGCTACTAGAAAAGTGGGTTAGGTTAGATTAGAACTGCGACTGTTACAGAAATAAAATGCTACTAGAAAAAGGTGACGAAGTGGATTAATTAATTTAATAGGATAACGATAATTATATTAAATATTTGCGCATTTTTAATTAAAATATGGTTACAATTTTGGTGGTCATTTACTATTTTTGGGTTTACAATGATTATTTTGGAGTCATTTGCTTTAATATGATATCGAGATTTAAAAATTTGGTTATAATTTTACATTAAAATGGAGTTCTAATTTTGGTGGTCATTTACTATTTTTGGGTTTAAAATGATTATTTTGGTGTCATTTTCTTTAATAGGATAGCAAGATGTAAAAATTTGGTTATCATTTCACATTAAAATGGGGTTTGAAATTTGGTAATCATTTAGTATTTTTGGGTTAATAATGATTAGTTTGGTGTCATTTCCTTTAAAAGGATAGTAAAGTGTAATAAAATTGGTAATCATTTCACATTAAAATGGTGTTATAATTTTGGTGATCATTCATTATTTTAGGGTGGTAAAATAGATTTTTTTGGTATTAAATTTTATTAAATCTGGTGATCAGTTAAATAGCAGCCATATAAAACCCGCAAGCTACAGTGTAAATTTCATTCGATAACGTGACGTGACGTACGCGTCTGCGTTAAGTGTCAAATTATATGGGATTTTGAGTTTCCAAAACGTTCCGTTTGGCGCGCTGTTCAAAATCACATACAAAAATAAACAAAAAGCAAACGCGGACGCTCTTCAAGCTATCGAATGAAATGTACACTAGGGGTTCTGTACGGCTACCGCGAATCAAGTTCGACGTGTTGCCTCCCTGTCACACTTACGTACGAATTAACAAGTGCGACAGAGAGGCAACACGTCGAACGTGGTTCGCGGTAGGCCCTCTGGTCATCCGTCGCAAGTATCGCGCGGGGTGCCATATCTCATGTTCCTTTCTATTTCCTGGTTTAACGCCCCATATTAAGAAATGTACTTAAATCAGGCAATGTTTGCCCTTTTTAGGGTTCCGTAACCAAAGGGTAAATAAGTTTTTGGCAAAAATTTTATTTTTGGTACAAGCTTTTATCGCTGACTGTACTTTTCTTACGACAGACAACTAATACTCATTGAGACAATTCTAAAAATCCCTTACACAATTAGGTTGCATTGTTTCATCACAGAGTTCCTATGGCCACCTCCTGTCTCCATCATCAGATCAGCTCGATGGTACCATAATATTGCATTGTCATCCGATTTATACATGCATGCAAATTTTCAGCTCAATCGGAAACCGGGAAGTGGATCAAATTTAACTTGCAAGGGGTCATCCATTAATTACATCACACGTTTAGGGGGTGGGAGGGGGTCAAGAAAATGTGACATGTTGTGACAAGGGGGAGGGGGGAGTCATAAACTTTGTGACGTCACTTTAACTTCATCAGTAACCGAAAATGTATTTAAATTATTATATACGCTAATTATCATTTAAATAACAAGGTTTTGAAACGATAATCGTTTTTGTTCGTTTAATTTTATTTCTTATAATCAGTTATATTTTATAATCAGTTTTGGGTTATAGAATTACTAATATTTCTTTTGTCAAAAATATTTTATTTATTTATTTATTTCTTTATTTAGAAACAAACAGTCTCTTATAGTAATAAATTATTACAGTAAACGGTTATTAGACTTATAGACCCACAGTTTCCTTAATAAGAATATATAAACCATACAACTTATATAAGTAGTACTAAAACTAAATGGAATTTCAAAGTTGAAATGAAATTAAAGTTACAAAAATACTCAATGGAATTTCGAAGTTGGAATGAAATAGAAGTTACAAAAATACTCGTGCATCCTAACGAAAACGGATAAATTTTAATAACAAACAAAAAGTGCACTTAGAGTTATAAACTATCTAATTAAAGCCTATTAAATACACTTCAAGGTCAGTCGTTTGAAACTATATAACTTTTCATTGAAAATATCTAAATTTTGAAATTTATCATCGTACGTCCTGCATGCTCTTCTAATGAAACCGTTTCTCGCGTATGAAGTTCGGCTACGAGGAATATAAAAGAGGTTCTTCTTTCTACATGCTCGCTCACAACGACGGGGTACTCAAAAGGAAAGAGATTTTAACAACTCAGGGGCGTCGATAATGTTGTTTATAATTTTATAAAGAGTTATAGCATCAGTGCGTCCACGACGCAAGCACAAGGATGAAATATTATATCTCTTCATAGCGGTAGAGTAATCTATGTATTTATTTCCAGTGCGATAATCAATTGTTTTTACAAACTTTTTTTGCACTTTCTCAATTCTATCGCTATGGATTTTATATAGCGGATTCCACACCGCGCTAGCGAATTCCAACCGACTACGGACATAACTATTATACAATATCTTATAAGTCGAAGGTCTCCTGAAATCTTTACCTACGCGCAAGATGAAACCCAACTGTTTAAAAGATTTATTTAAGATATTATCAATGTGGGGCACAAAGGTAAGCTTTGAGTCCATGATTACGCCGAGGTCACGAATCTGGTTTACACGGGTTAGCTCTTTATTGCTCTTTTACTTGAAATTAATATTTGTCCTTTTTCTACTAAAGCTAATAACAAAACATTTTCCTGGGTTTAAGAAAAGATTATTTACATAACAGAAAGTCTGGAAATTATGTAAATCGTTTTGCAATAAATTACAATCGTCTGGATTTCGTATGACTCTGAAAATTTTCGTGTCGTCGGCGTATAAAAGCATGTTTGAATTCTTGATACATTCCGTGATATCGTTTATATACAGTACAAATAATAAAGGCCCCAGATGGGAACCTTGTGGAACACCAGAGCTGATGGACCTATAATGAGAAATATGCCCTCTCACAGCTACAGCCTGCGAACGATTTTCTACATAAGACTTTATCCAACGGTAAAGGTCCCCGTGTATACCAAAATGCCACAGCTTTAGAAGTAAGCGCTCATGACAGACCTTGTCGATAAAATATTAAATAAATACCTATTTGCCGATTTCGTTGAAGAAATGTGACGTCACACCAGGGGGGAGGGGTTTGCCAAATGTGACCAAGTGTGACAAGGAGGGGGGGAGGGGTAAAAAAAACTAGAAATTCGTGTGACGTAATTAATGGATGACCCCCAAGATTTGATTACAGACCGACAAACAGACAGACAACGATCAGGTGAAAGTAAATAAAAGCTTGTAAAAAGGGACCCTATTAGTAAGACTCCACCGTCCGTCTGTCTGTCTGTCTGTCCGTCCGTCTGTCTGTCATCAGGCTGTATCTCATGAACAGTTATAGCTAGGCAATTGAAATTTTTACACATAATGTATTTATGTTGCCGCGGTCTATAACAACAAATACTAAAAACAGAATATAATAAATATTTAAGTGGGGCTCCCACACAACAAACGTAATTTTTTTTGCAGTTTTTATTTTGCGTAATGGTACGGAACCCTTGGTGTGCGAATCCGACTCGCACTTGGCCGGTTTTTTTGATATACGTAAGCATGTTCAAGTTCTTATTTATTATATTTTAACTGTAACACTTTAAAAATGGTCTTAAATCTCTTCTGAACCAGCAGTTATAAGCCAATAGCGTATCAATTAGGTGAAAAACATGTTTCCCTTAACATTTTGTCCTTAATTGGATTGTTTTCGTAATCGAGACAGTTTGTAGGGCCCTTTTAAAGGCAGGTTATTATTGAAAAAATGTGAACGACATTAAATAATCGTATTGACTTTATCCTCTGAACCCCTAGTGCAGCGGTTCTTAATCTTTGTTTTGACGGAACCCTTTTGGAAAGCGAAATACTTGATGGAAACCTACAGTAAAACAATAGTTTTTAGAAGTGTGTTTTTTGCATAGTAAAATTTTTCGAGGCGACTAAAGCATAGTGTTCTAAATTCTTGCGGAACACTGCAGGGGTGTCGCGGAACCCTAGGGTTCCGCGGAACACAATTAGAGTATGGCTGCCCTAGTGTAAATTTCATTGGATAGCGTGACGGACGTACGCGTTTCCGTAAATGTCTCATTTTGTATGGGATTTTGAACGTATTGGAAACTCAACTTAGAAAATTCCCGTTTAAATTAGGGATTTTTACTCAATGTTCTTAACTGTTGAAAACTGTTTCATAATATTTACGTCACTCATTGGCGATTGTCCGAACAATAGATATTAATACCACTGCTGATATTATATAAAAAATAAATACATAAATTGTTCATGGAATACGCAAAGGATGAGGAAGTGCATGTTAACAATGGACAGAAAAAAACTAAAAGTCATTAGCTATGATTGTAAATTAGACTCATTAACACAATGTAATGATTCTAACATGGATTGCGGCTGCTCAGACAATCTCTGTAATGTTAATATGTTTTTTAGGGTTCCGTACCCAGAGGGTAAAACGGGACCCTATTCCTAAGACTCCGCTGTCCGTCCGTCCGTCCGTCCGTCCGTCCGTCTGTCACCAGGCTGTATCACACGAACCGTGATAGCTAGAGAGTTGAAATTTTCACAGATGATGTATTTCTGTTGCCGCTATAACAACAAATACTAAAAACAGAATAAAATAAAGATTTAAGTGGGGCTCCCATACAACAAACGTGATTTTTGACCGAAGTTAAGCAACTTCGGGCGGGGTCAGTACTTGGATGGGTGGCCGTTTTTTTTTTGCCGTTTTTTGCATTATGGTACGGAACCCTTCGTGCGCGAGTCCGACTCGCACTTGCCCGGTTTTTCTTCTTTTAGAAGCTGAGATAACACTTTTCTGTTATTATTTTTTAATTGTAATTATATTCTTCCAGCATTTTAATCTGTCAATTAAATGATAGTGATGACTTAATCCGGTACTTTGAGTAATGGCACTGACGTCTACCTACATATTAGGGGTCATCCATTAATTACATCACACGTTTAGGGGGGGAGGGGGTCAAGAAAATGTGACATGTTGTGACAAGGGGGAGAGGGGAGTCACAAACTTTGTGACGTCACTTTAACTTCATCAGTAACCAAAATTTTATTTTAATTGATAATCGTTTTTATTAGTGTAATTTTTTTTTCATAATCAGTTTTGGTTTATAAATTTACTAATATTTTGACAAAAAATTAATAATACTTACTTAATTCGATTTCGTTGAAAAAATGTGACGTCACACCAGGGGGGGAGGAGTTTGCCAAATGTGACCAAGTGTGACAAGGAGGGGGGGAGGGGTCAAAAAACCTTGAAATTCGTGTGACGTAATTAATGGATGACCCCTTATCCATTACAGTAGGTACCAGACACCGCTTAATTTTTCCGCGTAATACGCTATTTTACACTGCTTTCACGCTTTCCCACTAGATGGTAAAGGTGGCCACTGACGAGCCTTCCAACAGTCCAAATAGCGTGGCTGCAATCCAAAATCGGTCCGTGAATGTCAAAAACGTACAATCTTTAATATTAGGATGCCGTAGTCCATTTGAATGAATCCATTGTAACGGCATCCATTTAGAAGGCTCGTCAGCGGCCTGCTTAAGGTCCAGGCAGACGAAAAAACACACGAAACATTTTTGCCCAAGATGGAACGAAGACCTCTAGGTTACAGTCACTTGGGATGTAATTTGGAATAATCCATTCAGGAGTTTTCAATCTCGAGCAGTTCAAAGTCAACTCTGGATTGTGAAATTTTTGAACGTTTTCTAATAATTTGTTAGACTAAGTCAGTGGTGGGCAAAGTACGGCCCGCGGGCCATCTGCGGCCCGCGAATGGATTGTATAGTGTAAATAATTAGAACATGGGGTATATGGCATTGGCCCACGATTATCACAAATCAAAATAAATTTTGGCTACAATTCTGGCCCTCCACTTAAATTTCCTAAACTTTCTGGCCCCCCCATGAAGAAAGTTTGCCCACCACTGGACTAAGTAGTGAAAATATTAGACCGTATTATAGTATATTTGTAATCTACTCACAAAGCCCTTTCATTTGGTACTACCCCACATGGTATATTTAAAAGAAAAACGTTTAACCTTTTGGACGCCAATGACCGAGATATCCGCACCGCAGGTTCAACGCCAAAGACCGATTAATCGGTCACAGACCACAGAGCAACATAGACCTACGTGCATATGCATAAAGTTCAATTTCAGTTTTGACACTTCGGTGACGCGTGGCATCCGCGTGACAGCTTTTGTGTTCGACACGGCGTCGAAAAGGTTAATACTTTTCACCACACCAGCTCGGAAAGGTTTACTTTGCACTTCAAAAACTGATAGCAAAGTTGCATTTTATTCACATGTGAGGCAAAGTAATCAAATGCCAATTTTGAGTTGTTTTCTTATGTTTGCTGGTAGAATTGATTTATATGATGATTTTGGATGATAAATATTTAATAACATTCATTTGGATTTGATTTGGTTTGATTTTGTTTGATATTTTACATTAAATATTTGCTTCGGGATGGTGTGGTGAAAAATTTTGTGTTTCACTCGGGGGCAAATTTTGTTTAACCCTCGTGCTTTGAAACCCTCGCAACGCTCAAGATTCCATTTTTCGAACCACTCGCTACGCTCGGGGTTCAATTTTGGAATCTTTCGCTTGCTCGGGTATCAATATTAGCACGAGCGGTTAAACAACAACTTTGCCCCATTGTAAAACAAATAACTATTGTACTGCCGACTTTATGACGTCATAAAAACTTTTTCCACGACTTAAGGAAGCGACAACACGCATTTTGATAATCAGTAGACCATGCTGATCCCAACAATACCACTTGTCGGTATAAACCTTTTCAGTCCTACGAAAGTTGCTATTCTTCAACTTGGCCGCTCCACTAATAAATATCAAATGAATTATATACTAAAAAAAACCGGCCAAGTGAGAGTCGGACTCGCGCACGAAGGGTTCCGAAACATTACGAAAAAAAACGGCAAATAAAATCACGTTTGTTGTAAGGGAGCCCCCCCTACCCACCCTTAAATATTTATTTTATTCTGATTTTAGTATTTGTTGTTAGCATATAAAATTTCAACTGTCTACTCAACTCAAGGTTCTTGAGATACAGCCTGGTGACAGACAGACGGACAGTGGAGTCTTAGTAATAGGGTCCCGTTTTTACCCTTTGGATACGGAACCCTAAAAATTGTGCTTTGTACGGAACCCTTGGGGAGGGCCCGACTCGCACTTGATCGGTTTATTTATTTTATTTATACCTTTAATATTAAATATATGACAAGTGCATATCCCACCACCACGCTAACTGCGAGTGTCAACCATAAAAAAGCAATTTTATCATAAAATTAATTTTAATCACTTCACAATGATTTTACTTGTACGTAATTGTTTCTCAGTAGTCATAACCATAGTGATCACTTACCTATTAGATGCAGCATGTAACGACTCCTGAATAAGTTTTTGGCAAAAATTACATTTTTGGTACAAGCTTTTATCGCTGACTGTACTTTTCTTACGACAGACAACTAATACTCATCGAGACAATTCTAAAAACCCCTAACACAATTAGGTTGCGTTGTTTCATCACAGAGTTCCTATGGCCACCTCCTGTCTCCATCATCAGATATGCAGCTCGATGGTACCATAATATTGCATTGTCATCCGATTTATACATGCATGCAAAATTTCAGCTCAATCGGAAACCGGGAAGTGGATCAAATTTAACTTGCAAGATTTGATTACAGACAGACAGACAACGGGACAGGTGAAAGTAAATAAAAGCTTGTAATAAAAAAGGCCAGGCCAAGAGCACCCTAAACCGGCGAGCGTGTATGAGGAATGTTATTAAAGTGAAGGAAGCGAAAGAGGTACCTACTTATGTCAGGATCGTAGCAAGTGGAAATCCGTGGTCTCTGCCTACCCCTCCGGGAAATAGGCGTGATAATATGTATGTATGTATGTAACGACTCAAGGTCACTAGTACTTGCTAGTACCTACCCGTAACATAAGTCACTGACAGTGTCAAAACTGACATATGTTACGCTAACGTCTACGTAATTTACTTTCTATACATCTCGCTCCCATATCGTTTTAAATAAGAGTGTAAAATCGATAGCATAACATGAAATTTGAAATGAAAATTTAAGTAATATCTGGGGGTCACTCAGCATAGAAACTTGTTGGGGGTCAGTTATATCTGCAGCTGTCCTCTGTCTATCTTTAAAGTCTGTGGTATCTCTTAACATAGTATAAAATAACAGTAGGTCATAAGTTCAAAGCCGGTATCATTATCCGCTGCTTATATTTAAAAGGGCTTAAGTGTAATAATAAACCTGTAGTTGTAAGTCATTATGAAACGGTATTATAATGATGGTTAATGAAATGATGCTACCGGGATTTACCTTAGACTGGTATACAAAAACAACTTAGTTTTCTTACGTATGGAAAATTAGCAATGCTTTGTAAAGAAAAACTGTAAACCAAAAAAAAATAGAGTAATAGAATCTGCTATTCTTATTTTTAAACTATTATTAGAATGAAGTATAAACGAAATAAATTAAAAGTAATAAAATAAATAAATGAATAAAACTTAGAAACTTACCCACCTATCTTAGGTCCCCCAGATCTGGGGGCCTACCGCGAACCACGATCGACGTGTTGCCTCCCTGTCACACTTATGTACGAATTTACAAGTACGACAGAGAGGCAACACGTCGAACGTGGTTCGCGGTAGGCCCTCTGTCCCCTGCGGAAGGGTGTCTCTGAGGCAGCTTCAAAATCACTCCCGTCTCCGAAAAACTTACGGAAACCCGCCTATGGTGGTACGGCCAAGTCAAGGGGCCCACAGATTAACAGTTCGTCGGACGATATCAGCCTGTCAGTTGTTCGGAACTGTCAAGGGGCCTACTGATTAACAGTCCGCCGGACGGTATCGGCCTGTCAGTTGTTCGGAACTGTCAAGGGACCCACTGATTAGCAGTCCGCCGGACGGTATCGGCCTGTCAGTTGTTCGGAACTGTCAAGGGACCCACTGATTAACAGTTCGCCGGACGGTATCGGCCTGTCAGTTGTTCGGAACTGTAAAGCAAGTTAATAGCCCATCAGTTCAAGGGATTATACTTTAATGACTTTAGAGATATAATCAATTCGGTAACTGTTTTCTCGCGTAATACGATACGACTCGACCAGGTAGGATTTTTTTCTTCTTGCTGAACAGTCACCATCAGATATATCGGAGCGGTCGAAGTATTCACAAATATCTGAACAATATGAATTATAATGTAGGTAGATAAAATAAGCTTAGAATAAATTTAAAAGTGGAAATATTACTGTCTTGGGTGAGACAAAAAAAAAATTAAAATATAGTGCATTTTCAGATATTTTTGAGCGACCTGATGAAAATAAGCAAATGTACAGTCAGTAGTCAGCCAACTGTTGCGTTAACTGACAGGCTGATATCGTCCGGCGAACTGGTAATCTGTGGGCCCCCTTATGCCTCTATCGTGCAAAAAGCGCTAGCTCTGACAGAAGGCAAAAAAGGTGGAGGACGGCCTCCTCTGATACAGTTAGACCAAGAAAAGTCTGCAGCGATTTTGATAGCTCACGCAGTGCAAATGTTATTTATACGTCATAATTGCATAGATGTTTGACGTTTAAAATAACACTTGCACATCAAAATCGCTGCAGACTTTTCTTGGTCTATCTCTAATACGCAAAAACCAAAAACAACAATTTTACACCTCGAAAGTTTAAATTAAAATACACACAGAACAATACATTAGAAAATAGCTTGAAAATGACAGACGTGACCATTAGGTCAAACTTCACGTTTTGTTTATCCGAAAAGTAGCAAAAAGTGCGAAGTTATTACCTGATTAGTAATTATAAGCTTATTTTTACATTGACGCATTACATGACGTTGTTGAATTTACCTATAGCAAAGACATATGTAACTTCGTACAAGATGAATAAAGTCTAAGGAAAAAACGTGCCTCGGAAATCAAGAAAAAGTCATTCTCGGATAGATGGCGCACACACCTTTGGCCTATGGTCGGCTAGATGGCGCGACGACACCGTTTCATATTTAACAATTTTAACACATAGATATCAGTGAATGAACATGGGTCAAAATGATATAAAAATAATAAAATCATTTATTATATATATACATTTTTTTTATAATTTTATACGTTTTCATTTTGAGTTTTAGTCGTGTGTCGATAGATGGCAGTAAATTTACTGTGACTACAAAATTTACTATGACAGGACCCCTCTATACTATCTATTCTCTTTGCCTATAGGTTTATTCTACATGATATTAGACTAAAGAAGAGACGCTTTCCAGATTGATTTTCGTACATTGACCTATAATGGCTCCTCTACACAATGGGCCCTCATACTGGCCCACTAAGATGGGCCAGCGTGTACAGAGGGGAGTGGTGTCGGATGGCTGGGTGGACGGCGGGATGGCGATGGGATGGCCACGGTCGGTGCCAGCGATGGTGCGTACGCATCTACACGTGGTCCATTCCATATAGTGCGTGCTCGTAACCATCGCATGGCCGTCTTACTGGTCCTGCGCTGGGCCATCGTGTAGAGGAGCCATTATATTGCTGTTCCGCCAATGGTGCCGGTTGTCAATGTCACTGTGCGAGCGGGACAGCCATATAATTATGCGCGTGCAATAGAGATAGCAACATGCGGGTCAATGTACGAAAATCTATCTGGAAAGTTTCATTACTATCCAACACGTAGACGTAGACGCGTACGTTTAAAATGAGAACGAAACTCCGTTTGTATGGGAAGGAGAAATTCGGCCCAGCTCGCGATGTCTACAGAAAATACGCGAACGAGTTAAACATACGATGGGCCATCATACTGGCCTACTAAGATGGGCCAGCGTGTACAGACGTAAATAAATGTATTTTGCTTTATTTCTTTCTTTCAATGGGTAAATAATGTAGGCATGGTCTTGCTGTAATATTTGTGAAAAAATCCGAGATGGCGACGGTATTAAAGTTATAACGGTATAGTCTGGCAGTCGCAGTAATAATAGTGCTCGCGTGTGTTAATCTGTTAGTGTGTCGGAAACGGAACACTCATCAGCCGGAGGAAATGACTGATTACTGCGGTTAGCTCGGCGGCGGTCCCAGGTTCGAACTCGAGCGGTCATCGTCAGAGTTCGGACAATTTATCGCAAAAATAAATATAATATGGAACATTTTTGATGGTTTTGCGATGATTTGTCCGATCACTAGTCATCGTGCACGGTCCCTATACATAGTTGAAATATAGAACCCCTAAGGGGTCATCCATTAATTACATCCCACGATTTTATAGGTTTTTTGACCCCTCCCGTCATTGTCACACTTGGTCACATTTGGCAGCTTTCTCGCGCAAAGATTAGCAATCCAGCGCGGGAACGCTTCCTGTGTGATGGGCACCCTACCAAGGGCGCAAAATTTTGATAAGTAGATATTTTTTTTAGTTATCTTAATTGTAGTTAATTTTAGTTTTATATTCATTTTATAACACTTATTATATAATAAATGAGTTTAATTGTGTACCTATATGTAAATAACTTGATATTACATGGTAATAAAACCCTATTAAGTAAAGTATCCCTTTAAGTCGGTCATAAACAGTGATAATAAAACATTTCATTGCATAAAATTACATAATAACACCATAAACATATTAAATTAGTTCAAAGGTAAACTTTTATAGCATATTATCTTATTTATCTTATTTTATTAGTTCAAAGTTATAGTTATATTTTTATTGCATGGATTCTAAATCCTTCGTAAGAACTATTATAATTATAATCAGTGCTTTAGGCCACATTTTTTGGTAGTGATTTTATGGCACTTTTGCCTAATTGGTAGTATTTTATGCCACTTCAGCCTTTGTGGTATTTTATGCCACTTTAGCCTAGTTAGTATTAGTAGTGATTTTATGCCACTTTAGCCTAATTGGTAGTTTTATGCCATTTTAGCCTAATGGGTAGTCTTTTATGCCACTATTGCCTCAATGGTAGTATTTTATGCCACTTTTAATTCATAATAATTTACTTGCAAAAAAAGGAGTTACAAAAGTTGGTACATTACTTTAGCCTAATAATTAGGCCCTAATTGGTAGTTTTATGCCACTTTAGCCTAATTGCTAGTGAATTATGCCACTTTAGTCTAGTTGGTAGTAAAGTAACCCTATGAAGCTAACAGCTAACGGTAGTCCTGTTTAGCAGCTACAGCAGTATTTCACACTTTAGGCAACCTTTTAGCAGCCAAGGGCCACATAGCAGTTAACGAAGTGGACGCGGGCCGCACTTTGTTAATATTTATGACTTACTGAGACATTGTCATTTGTCAATGTTACATACAAAATAGCCAGGGAGGCTCGCGGGCCGCAAGTGAGCGGTTCGCGGGCCGCATGTGGCCCGCGGGCCGCTGGTTGCCGACCGTTGCTTTAGACCTTGACAGGACATGACGCTTGTGTGCGAGCGGGATGTTGCTATGTACGTACGTTGTCTCGCTCACACACCGAAGCTGCGGATCCGCTAAACGAGGTGACAAGTAATACGACCGCTAACTCTTTACAATTAGACCTAAAATCTTAATAACTGAGTGAGAAGGCAAAACTGTTGTTTCCGACGAATCATTGCCCTTCGGCGAACTCATCTCTAATGTCTGTCTAGGAATGTTGTTGTTGTATTGTGTTGCCCTGGGCCCCAGGCCCTGTAGCCGCCCCTATCTCAGCACCCATCATTTGACTACATTTTGAGTTATTTCTTGTTATCATCAGCGAATTTTTTGTCACAATTTGCCGCCCCTAAATATCTTGCCCCCTAGGCCCGAGGCTACTGGGCCTTAAGCCGACCACTGACTAACAGGCCGCCGGACGATGTCGGCCAGTTCCGAACAACTGACCGGCCGATATCGTCCGGCGGACTGCTAGTTAGTGGTCGGCTTTACGGCAAATCCGCCACTGGGTGCGATAGAGTGTAAAAGCTATTGAGTTCATGCAGTCTCTAACGTATGTCTCGTGGTACGACTGCAGGGATTTATATGAAAGCGGAAGCGGTAGCGATAGGCGATCTGAGTCTTCTCGCAATTAAACTACCTACATGACGTTCCTAAAACCGCGGTTAACCATAACCGTAAGGCCCTCAGCACACGAGGCGTAGGCGTAAGCGTGGCGTAGAACGAGAGCGCTATTACGAGCATGTACAAGTTCAAACAAGTCCGCACACGAAGCGTATGTAGCGTAGCGTATGAGATCTCTGTCGTCATTACGACAGGCGTAAGCGTGAATAACTTGTATGCAAACAGAACGATCAAGCTTAGGGTAACATTCCATTTCTGACCGCAGCCGCAGCTGCTAGCTACTAGTACGGAGGCGTCGGTGTTATTGTCAATTTCCATAGTAAAATGAATGGTAGTGCTGCTGTCGTTGGAAATGGACTGTCACATACGCGACGCTTGGTGCCCAGAACTCTAAGCCTCTCGTACTTGTATCGTTTATACTATACGCTTTACGCCACGTTTACGCCTACGCCTCGTGTGCTGAGGGCCTAAGTTATTTATACTCATATGCAAGAACGTTAATCATATAATCGTGATAATTGGTTTGTAGGTGAATTCCCGAGCAAATCTAGTTCTTAGTCTAGAGTTTAGACCAAAGATTTATTTATTGTAGAAGAGGTGTAAAAAAATCGTACACCGAGTTTGACAGGGTACGACCTGGCGCTGGAGGTCCTGAGTTTGAATCCAGACCTGGCCCCTATTTCACCACGGTGACAGTTGCGACATTGCATTGTCACAAGAAACACGACAATTGTGACGAAATTCCGACACAGAACTTTGCTGTCAAGAATTACCGACAATTGTCGTGTTTCTTGTGACAATTGTCATTAGCTTCGCAAAATAAGTACTTATTAACGGCGATATAATGGAGTTTTTATTTTATTAACATGTTGGTGGCAAACAAGCACACCGCCCGTCCGATGGCAAGCGTTACCGTAGCCTATGGAGGCCTGTGACGTCAGTAACAGACATCACTCTTTCATATTAGTGTGGCAGTGACAGTTGCGTTTCGTTCGCTACGCTACGCTAAGTATACAAATAAACAAAACTTAGTGTGAATAAATGGCTTTTTTATTTATTTTATTTATCGTACCTGAAACACAAATTGAGCTTACTATGGGACTATAGACCGACCGCTTAAATGAGTCCTCGCCTGCGCGGTACGGGGGCGACAGGGTAGGACGACTAAGGGTGGCGGGGAAGGCCGTACGCCTGCCGCCCGCACCTTCCCCGCCACCCTTAGTCGTCCTACCCCGTCGCCCCCGTACCGCGCAGGCGAGGACACATTTAAGCGGTCGGTCTACTCTACAGTCGATTCCTGTAAGGTAGCTTAATAATATTAAAATTGATTGATTAATTTAATTAGTAACTGAACAGTCAAAGTTCATTTGTTTCCAGGAATTTGACTTTAAACCTCTACTACTATTAATCACTCTTAGTCTAGTCTAGGCTAGATGTCAACTAGGTAATTGCGACTATTATTACATAGTTAACAATAGCTGGTTTTCCCTCTAAGGTATTTAACTTGGCTAGCCTTTAAAAAAATCATAACATAGAACACGTGACTCTAAGGAATGATAATTACCTTTTCAGTTAAAACATGTTAGGTAGGTACCTCTTTAAGTAAAAATACTCCTTAAGTAGGTATTTAAAGAGTTTTTTTTTCATTTGCACTTTTATTGATGACTGTACTTCCCTTTTAGGGCCGAGTTACACATTGGGAGACTAGTTTCAAGGAGTCCAGGCGGGGTGATCAAATCGACGATTTGATCAGAAATGAAATTGGCGTCAATTTCCAATTTAATCACCAATTTTAGATTTATGGTGATATTAGAGCTCTCTAAATTGAAAAAAGCGGCCAAGTGCGAGTCGGACTCGCCCATGAAGGGTTCCGTAGCAGCAAAGTAACATAATAAAATTGCTGTTTACGACTTATGACGTATTAAAAACAACTTACTAGATCTCGTTCAAACCAATTTTCGGTGGAAGTTTGCATGGTAATGTACATCATATATTTTTTTTAGTTTTATCATTCTCTTGTTTTAGACGTTACAGAGGGGGGCAAAGAAAAATTTTTTTTTTGTTTCAGTTCTAAGTATGGGGAACCCCCAAAATTATTTTTTTCTATTTTTGTGTGAAAATCTTAATGCGGTTCACAGAATACATCTACTTACCAAGTTTCAACAGTATAGTTCTTATAGTTTCGGAAAAAAGTGGCTGTGACATACACGGACAGACAGACAGACAGGACGAATCCATAAGGGTTCCGTTTTTTGCCATTTAGCTACGGAACCCTGCGGAAATGCCCCAAAACGAAAATACTGGCGTCACAAATTGGTATTATTGCGTCCGCACCCCATTTTATCGATAATATCGGTCATAATCGGCGGTTGAATTCGGCGAGCCAAATTGGCGTTTGCGTCCGCACGGCCTGATTCGATCGGGCAATTTTTAGTTAGTCCTTTTATTCGTGTTTTTAAAATACCTTTTTTGTTGCAGGACGCCTGGCTGTGATTTTGTTCAGCATATGCACAGTCGTGCTCGGAATTATCCTATCCTTCGTGCCGTGGTTGGACTACATTATATTTAGGGTGAGTGTACCAGAATTATACGTACTTAAGAACTCTGCGTATGTAACTTATAATTTTAGTAAGGTTTTGCTTGGAGTCTGCCCCTGCAAATATAATATATATAGCGACATAAAATAGTATTAGAAATTAAATAAAATTGAACTAAAAAAATCCCATACTAAATTGTTGCCATGTTTAAGCATTTTACGTCAAAAATGTGACAGTTACGTAGAAAGTGGCGTCCTCGATAAATTTCCACGATTTTTTGTCGGTTTTTTTTTATAATTTTTTCATTGCATAAAATTTGCCTTTTTAAAAACGTGACAATTCAAAATGGAAACTTCAATATTGCGTCAGTTCCTCTGGAAACCCACATGTATAAATAATAATCCATCCGTGAATCCATTACTCAGGAACAAATAAGCATCGATAACTACAAAATAGAACTAATACAATGCACATGCTTTGTAGACAAACTCACTACCGACGGGGCTTAGTATGAATTTTCTCAAATGATTTATAGGCCTTAGGCCCTAGCACGTGGTCGAATGCTGATAGCGACCCTGCGGCACCCCATCTAAAGCGGAGTTGGCACTCGTTGGTGGTTTTAGACGGTAGTCCTCCACTGGTTAGACCGTCATCCCCCCTGGTTCCCCCTGACCAGGTGGCATGCGTAAACGCATTTCCCCAACGTAAAAAAAAAAAAAAAAAATGGCCTTAGGCCCTAATTTGTTATGCAAGCTCCCGTATTAGCCACGTGGCAAAACAACAATGTCGTTTAAAAAGCAACCGTATTGTGATAGTTTTAAGGTCTAATTCTATGTAATAATAGCGCTCGCCTTTGTCACGCGCCCAATACAATAATGCTAGTTTTAAGGTATTTATGTATGGGCCACTAGTTGCCTGAAATAAAAAAAATCATTCATTCATTCATTTTCATTCATTTCATTCATTCATTCATTCATTCATTCATTTTCATTCATTTCATTCATTCATTCATTTTCATTCGGATCCTTTCATTCATTCATTCAATAAGGGAGCCGACCGATCGAACAAAAGAAACAATGGCTTTTGTTTTACAGATTAGGGTCTTGGGCGTAAAAATCATTCGAGAAAATTCTTATACGAGTAGGAGGCCGTTCAATATGTTTGTTTGCAACAGGAACTGAAGCTATGGAACGGTTCGCTGAGCTACTCTTACTGGCAGAAGCCCGGCGTGGTCCGGTTGACGAAGGTGTACATCTTCAACGTCACCAACCCCAGCGGCTTCCTAGAACACGGCGAGAAACCGAAACTGGTGGAGGTTGGACCGTTTGTGTACAGGTAAGTCTACCGCATGTATGTATGTCTGCAACAGGAGCTGAGGCTGTGGAACCGCTGAGTTACTCCTACTGGCAGAAGCCCGGCGTGGTACGGCTGAGTACAGGTAAGTCCACAAACCGCATGTATATATAGATGTAGTGCATAATAGGACAGAATAAGTAATAGTACTACCGTACAGAAAGGACACTTCCTACAATACCGATGTTTGACAGCGGTTTAGGGTCGAATCATGATATCCCTTTTTAACTTATGGCACGATCCCTTTCGACTATTTAGGGTTGTCAAAATTCAAGTAATTATCTTATCTGTGGTCGTGCACGCAAAGGGATGTCAAGTTGTGTTAACCCTAATAATTGCTCGGAGCAATGCTGAACCGAACGGAACCGAGTTTGCCCGAAGTCAAGAGTGTCTCCCCACTGATAATAGGCTATTTGACTACCAGTCAAATCAGTTTCTTTTTTCGAACTGCCAAAACGATTTTGTTACTACAGCAATCAAATTACCTAGGTACTCTTTATAGTTTTAAACGGGTTTAAAAAAAACCGGGCAAGTGCGAGTCGGACTCGCGCACGAAGGGTTCCGTACCATAATGCAAAAAAAAACGACAAAAAAAAGCAAAAAAAAACGGTCACCCATCCAAGTACTGACCACTCCCGACGTTGCTTAACTTTGGTCAAAAATCACGTTTGTTGTATGGGAGCCCCATTTAAATCTTTATGTTATTCTGTTTTTAGTATTTGTTGTTATAGCGGCAACAGAAATACATCATCTGTGAAAATTTCAACTGTCTAGCTATCACGGTTCGTGAGATACAGCCTGGTGACAGACAGACGGACGGACGGACGGACAGCGAAGTCTTAGTAATAGGGTCCCGTTTTACCCTTTGGGTACGGAACCCTAATAAAAATTGTGTCTAAAAATAACTGCTGTCTACGTTTCTCTATTAATCTTCTGATGCTTTATTTCATGCATGGTGTAAAATAATTTATTTTAAATACAGTCAAGTACCCTATTGATTTCCATCGTATTTTCTCGGAAACGTTCGCATTTGTCATGCTAGTTCAGTCAATGTCAGTACGTTATGTACCGAGACTAACTGAAATGCAAGAGACGTTCGTAAGTTTCCGTGAAAATACGAAGGAAAATAATGCAGTACATCTATTCTGTATGTCTGTAAAGGGGCCCACAGATTAGTTAATCGCAATAAGGTCACACACCAAAAGTTCCCTTTCAAGTTTCGGCCTGACGAGTATACTCTGTATCTTTAGGTACCTATTTCAATAAAAGTAAACAAACAATTTGTACATTTTCGGGTAGTTATAACATTTATTGGTTAACCGACCAAATACAAAACCGCCTGGATCAGTCACTGAACGACCTGACTTTAACCTACATTATTTGATCGTGTAATGTTTTCATCTACCCTCAACTGGCTTAAGGAGCTATTTGAGGGTAGATTTTGTTTACTTTTATTTAAATACCTAAAGATACAGAGTATAGACGGCTTCGTCGAATGACTGTATTGTCTATATCTAGACTGATCTAGACTGTGCTAGTGTGCTACTAACCATGACTTTTAAAAACTTTCATAATCAAATCGCGTGTTGCCAGCTAGCTTTCCAGTATAGCTTCGGACGGCGGTCCGTTTGTGAACTTTGCGAGTGACCGTAATTTTTAGGGTTCCGTACCCAAAGGGTAATAACGGGACCCTATTACTAAGACTCCGCTGTCCGTCTGTCCGTCTGTCTGTTACCAGGCTGTATCTCATGAACCGTGACAGCTAGGCAGTTGAAATTTTCACTGATAATGTATTTCTGTTGCCGCTATAACAACAAATACTAAAAACAAAATAAAATAAATATTTAAGTGGGGCTCCCGTACAACAAACGTGATTTTTTTGCCGTTTTTTGCATAATGGCACGGAACCCTTCGTGCGCGAGTCCGACTCGCACTTGGCCGGTTTTTGTATTTCGCGCGGCTTGGCCTTAATCGCTACGGGGACACCGGGGTGAATTGGTACCATGGACTTCCCCAATATATTATATTTCTATTAAAATAAGGTTGCCCGTGACTTTGCCTGCGTGGGATGATGATGATTGATAAAAATTATCCTATATATCCATCCTCGGGCCCTTAACTATCTTCATACCAATGCATTGGTCCTTTTCTCGTTCTAAAGTACTTTTTACACAATTTTGACAAAAAAATATTATCTTATCTTAAAAAGGCGTAATTTTTAAATGTTAGGTATACTTCCTCATCCTCAACATACCAATCACTAGGTAAGGTGTGCAGAATTTATTTTATTATTTAAATATATTAATATACTTTATTATCCCGTTTTATAATTTTACGGAATAAAACTTACATATTTGATGTTGACCATATTACTTTTAGGTACCTTTTAAAATTCATACAAGTAGAATCCTTAAACTTTGTAGAGTCTGTGCGGATAGAGAAGAGTCAGTCAATCAAATTTTAATTGCTATGAGCAGAGATATATATAACTCCGTATAAGATAAATAAAGTCTAAGAAAAAAACGTGCCTCGGAAATCAAGAAAAAGTCATTCTCGAATAGATGGCGCCATACCTTTGGCCTATTCTCGGCTAGATGGCGTTGACGACACCGTTTGATATTTAACAATTTTAACACATATCAGTGAAAGATAAATGATTTTTAATTTTTATTGTTCCATACTGACCCATGTCAGTATGGAACAATAAAAATTAAAAATCATTTATCCGTAAACATATTTCGATTAATTTATACATTTTCAATTTTATTTTAAGTTTTAATCGTGTGTCGATAGATGGCAGTAAATGTACCGTGACTACAAAATTTACTTTGGCAATAGCCCTCTATACTATCTATTCTCTTTGCTATAAGCTATAAGTAACCACAGTTGCATGCATGCAAATACAGTTCATTTCACTTATAATAAGTCACAAAGTCGTGGAATGTATGGGAACCAATACACTTCACAATTCTTCTCTTTCCGCACAGACTCTAGTAATTCAGTAAATACGTAAAAAAATAATTATGAATTATTAACAACTATATTCTCACATTTCTTACAAAAACTAAAATTTTCCTCATCATAATATCACTCTAAAATTATGATACATGGTCCATCCGGCCCCAGTTCACTCCCGTTTCCCCAAATTGGCTGCATATTTCTAGCGCATTGAACTACAGTTTAACCACAGCTTAGAACAGCTATGGTAATTTGACGAAACCTGACCAGTGGGAAGACTACTGACTTCGGGCAAACTCGGCTCCGTTCGGCTCACCATTGCTCCGATCAATTATCAGGGTTGATATAACTTGACGTCCGTTTGCGTGCACGACCATAGATAATTAAGATAATAAATAAATGTTAGTCGGTATAACCAAAATTTTCACTTCACCAATTTTGGCTAAGAATCGAAAAAACGTCCCGTTTTGTTTTGACGCCGAAATATAAGTGAAAACTGTGATTAGGGTGGTAACAGTGGCAGATTTGCAGTCTTGGCCGCTCTAGACTTCAGGCCCTGTAGTAACTACTAGCCGTCCCTTTCTCAGCACCCATCATTCAAACTGCCGCCCCTAATGTCTTGCCGCCCTATTAGGCAATAGGCTTGGGTGTTAATAATGAGTTTCACGAGTGGCAAGGGTGTCCGGAGCGTGAGGGCCATGATGTGCGGGGTTCCACAGGGATCAGTCTTGGGTCCACTCCTGTGGAACATCGGTTACGACTGGGCGATCCGGGGGGTGCAGTTTCCCCGCATGGTCATCGTGTGTTATGCGGACGACACACTAGTGGCTGTGCGGGGAAAGGAGCTGGAAGAGGTGCTCAGGAGGACGGCAGTGGCGACAGAGCTCACAATACAACGCATAGAACTCCTGGGCCTACGGGTCGCCCTGCCAAAGACCGAGGCCATGGTCCTCGGGCGAACGAGGGGGTGGGGGCGGCTGCCGGCGGGCACCGCAGTGAGGGTGGGGGGTGAATCTGTCCAGGTCAAGGCCCACATCAAGTACTTGGGCCTTGTCCTGGACAGAAAGTGGACATTGGAAAATGGACGGCTCGTGGGTGCTGCCTCGGCTCTGGGCCGCCTACTGCCAAATTTGGGGGGGCCGAATGCGCCGTGTAGGCGGCTGTATGCGGGGGTCGTCCGGAGCATGGCGCTCTACGGGGCGCCAATTTGGGCCGGACGGCTGACGAGATGCACGAAGGCATTGCTCCGTCGGCCACAGAAAGTGGTGGCCCAGAGGATGGTGGCCCAGAGGATGGTGAGGGCCTACCGCACCACTTCTCACGCAGCGACATGCCTTCTTGCCGGCACCCCGTCTTGGGAGCTGGACGCGGGGATACTAGTGGAGAGTTACTGGTGGAGGGCGGAAGCGAGGGGGCGTGGGGAGCCCCCAGACGCGGAAGATGCCGAGAGGGTCTCGCGGGCAGCCGCGGAGCGCCTACGAGGGATGCCTTGGAGGATAGCCACTATGGAACCCGAACCATAGGGGCTATTCTCCCGGTAATGGACGAGTGGGTGGATCGGGGCAAGGGGGCCCTGACATATAGGGTGACGCAGGTGGTGTCCGGACACGGCTGCTTCGGACACTACCTACACAAGATACAGAGGGAGCCGGGGCCCCAGTGCCACGAATGTGGAGCGGCGGACGACACGGCCCAGCACACTCTAGAGTGCAATCGCTGTGCCGTGGAAAGAGCTGCCCTCAGGGCGACCACGGGGGTAGCGGACCTCTCGCTACGCAGCATAATAGCGGCGATGCTGGGTAGCGAGAGGAAATGGGAAGCGGTGGCCTCCTTCTGCGAAGAAATCATGTCACAGAAGGAGGCGGCGGAGAGGGTGCGAGAAGCGGCTGCTGACGCGCTTCCTCTCCGACGTAGACGGCAGGGTCGAGGGCGAAGAGCGTATGCTCGCCTCGAGCCCCAGTAGGGCCAGCGGGTAGCGAACCCGCATTGCACGGCCCCATACACGTCGTCGAAGGAGGGGGGGATCAAGCGTTTCTGATCCTCCCCCATTGTGAGGGGGCCCTGGCGATAAGCCGGGGCTGCCGGAGGGCGCCGTGGTGGAATGTCATCCTAGTTGATCCCAGTGCGCCCTCACGAACGGCAAAGAGGGTGAAACGCCGGAGTGGGTTTAGTGGGTAGGGCCAAATTCTCCCCCTCTCTTGCCAGGAGAGGGGAAAGGAGCGGCGAGTCCCACACACCGTGCATAAACGCATTCCCACTCCGTCAAAAAAAAAAGGCTTTAAGTGGAAAAAATATTCAATAAAAGTGAGGTAACTATACCAGAAACAGTTTAATAAAGGTCGCTTGTAAGAGATTGCTTTATAAGATAAGGTAAAATGTCATTTACCATTACTGCAGCTATTTAAGAGGGTAATTTTATATTTTATATGTTTTCAATTGTAACTCAACATCATAAAGATTTATTAATATTTCAACTTAATTACCAACTGCAATTAACCTTTAATTAAACATCCTGTGCTCAACCATTGAAATAAAATAGTTATTAGATTTAAATAGAAAAATTCATGAGACGCGGCAAGTAAATTCAGTATCCTAGTTGTCTAAGAGCTAGCCACGGCAATAGGTATGCAATTTATAGAGCAACGAAATCCCTCTAGTTAGTATGCCATACTATCATTATTAATTAATCTTGGCGCCTGGCAGCTGTTTAGGGGTGGGTGTGGGAGTGGATGGGCAACAAAGTGGTTGTAAAATCAATTGAAGGTGTGCAATTTATAGAGCTCTGTGTTTGGTGTGATATAATAGCTAATTATGTATTTAATTCAAATATAACAATGCCAGGCGTTTTATAAAGTAGTGCCAGGTGATGAAAATACACAATCACTTGTGCGCCTGCAGGAAGATCACGAGCGTAGAAGACATATACGACACTATGCGTAATGCAATTGTGAGTCAGGTGCAATTTGCTCGTGATCTTCCTGCAGGCGCACAAGTGATTGTGTATTTTCATCACCTGGCACTACTTTATAAAACGCCTGGCATTGTTATATTTGAATTAAATACATAATTAGCTATTATATCACACAAAACTCAGAGCTCTATAAATTGCACACCTTCAATTGATTTTACAACCTCTTTGTTGCCCATCCACTCCCGCACCCACCGCTGAACAGCTGCCAGGCGCCCGATTTAATTAATAATGATAGTATGGCACACTAACTAGAGGGGTTTCGTTGCTCTATAAATTGCATACCTATTGCCGTGGCTAGCTCTCCGGCTATAGGTACAACTTATAAAACAAAGTGCCCCGCCGCGTCTGTCTGTTTGTATGTTTGTTCGCAATAAACTCAACAACTACTGAACGGATTTTCATGCGGTTTTCACCTTTCAATAGAGTTATTCTTGAGGAAGGTATAGTATAATTTGTTAACCCGTGCGAAGCCGGGGCGGGTCGCTAGTGTTAATAATAATCAAGTAGGTACCGTAATTAATCAATCGTGGTCAACACACTCGTATAATGTGTGCTATAAAACATGTAGGGGAAACCGAGGTGAGTTAAAACAGAGGTAGGTTGAAACAACCTCAATTTTGAGACATCTATAACTGTTATCGAGCGGTAAAAAAAGATTACATATATATACCGCAAAATCGACGTTGCTTAAACTTACCTCTGTTTTAACTCACCTCGGTCTTCCCTATCTTATCTTATTGTTTTCGGGGGCCCTTGCGGATACACTTCGACCCATAGGGATCTTTTGTGCAGTTACCCCCTAGAAGAGATCCGTCAACTACTCAAGAGCTTTTCCCACCATATCCATGTGTCGGATGATGGAGCTCATGGGTAGCGTTTTAAAGTACTTTGATTCCAGGTATCCTGCTCCAAAGTCCTTCATTCTTTGTCGGTCTTCCCTAAGTATAATTTTAGTTATGAACGACAGCCATCAATTTTTAAGGTAAAAAGGTCTGTCACTGACGGCCAAGCGTTTAAATATTTAAACATAAATAAATGCACCTTCTGACATAATCTGTGGCAACGGTCACTTAAAAGTCTTAAAACGGTGAACGCCGCAACTAAAAACAAAAAAAAACTAATTTGTGACTATTTCACTAATTGCATGCATGTACATGTACAGTGTACACCTTAATTTGGAAATATTATTACACTCTATTTTATGAGGCATAAAGGCGATTTTAGAATATTTATGTGTTTAAAAATTATTGAACTTGTTGCAATACTTCTCATAGTATCTTACGAAACTAATGACTATGAAAACTGTTTACATATCTAGTATTTAGACATCTTTCAAGGTCATCTACAATCTATATATTTACATTTTTATCAAGGTAACTCATAAAGGATCTTTTTATATTAAACTATGCAAATTATCCATATAATTTATTAATTTAAATAAATAAATTTAAATAAAAAGGCTGTCCATCGCAATTCAACGCGGTAACGCGGCGAGTGTGATGGGCACCTTTGCGCCGGGAGTAGCGCGGGGAGGCCTCTTTGAGTAGTTTTTATATTCCTTATTTTATTTTAGATATATTTAGGGTTTTAGTTTTAATTTAGTATTATTTATAGATGTATATAGTTCATAAGTTATTTATTTGTTTGTCTTCTGTCTTTCTCCTATGGAATAAATATACATACATTATATAAATCCGAATGATGATGATGATGATTTAAATAAATATTCTGTAATAAATAAGTCTTCCGCAACACTATAGTCTGTATCTTTAGGTACTTAAATAAAAGTAAACAAACAATTTGTAAATTTTCGGGTAGTTATAACATTTATTGGTTAACCGACCAAATACAAAACCGCCTTGATCAGTCACGGAACGACCTGATTTTAATCTACATTATTTGATCGTGTAATGTTTTCATCTACCCTCAACTGGCTTGAGGAGCCATTTGAGGATAGATTTTGTTTAATTTTTAGGATTCCGTACCCAAAGGGTAAAACGGGACCCTATTACTAAGACTCCGCTGTCCGTCCGTCCGTCCGTCTGTCACCAGGCTGTATCTCACGAACCGTGACAGCTAGACAGTTGAAATTTTCACAGATGATGTATTTCCGTTGCCGCTATAACAACAAACACTAAAAACAGAATAAAATTAAGATTTAAGTGGGCCTCCCATACAACAAACGTGATTTTTGACCGAAGTTAAGCAACGTCGGGCGGGGTCAGTACCTACTTGGATGGGTGACCGTTTTTTTTTGCCGTTTTTTGCATTATTGTACGGAACCCTTCGTGCACGAGTCCGACTCGCACTTGGCCGGTTTTATTTAGATGGCTCGCGAGCCAACCCGGTATCCATTGCGCGCGGCTGACTCGCGAGCCAATGTTCGATAGTTTGCCGCGCGATATGGAGACGGGGTTTAATATTATTTTATGTAATAGATATAAAAAAGTCATTATCACCGATAGTGCTTTTACGGTAACTTCAGTTTTCAAGTATGTGTGAATTAGTGAAATTTATTTGAATGCTCTTGCCTCTACTTATAATACGGTCAATAAAATAAAATTATGTTGTCAAATAACATAAGCGCCTTAGGAAAGCAAAGATTATAGCCTCTTTTTAAGCAGGATATTTGGTAATTCACGACTATTATTAAAATTCGTTCGACCGATATATGTGCGGCTGGCAATATAAAAATAACATAACAGTCGGGTTACATCGGGCCATTACAACCAAATGGCCATACCTATAGCAAGGCAACGCCAGCAGCGTGTTTGGCACATTTATGCCTAGTACCTCTCGACTAAGCAGTGTGTTTAACTGCCCGATTCGAATTTTAAGATACGTCAATTAATATATCTAGAAACGATATGGATTAGATGTGTCAGTGTCTAAAGTGACGTTTTTGTTTGAAGAAACGTCACATTTGACACTGACATATCTAATCCATATCGTTTCTAGATCTATTAACTGATAACTGACGTATCTTAAATTTTGAATCGGGCCGTAAAACTCTCTGCTTAGGGGCTGTCCATAAATTACGTCATCGATTTTTGACGATTTTGGACCCCCCCCCCCCCCTATAATCATCCAAAAATCATCCTTCTAATGACCCCATTTCCTCCTACTTCATGCTACCGTCATCCGATGTCCAGACCCCCCCCCCCCCCTAATTTGAAATGACGTAATTTATGAATAGCCCCTTAGTCTAAAGGGGCCCACTGATTAACAGTCCGTCGGACGGTATCGGCCTGTCAGTTGTTCGGAACTGTCAAAATTTTGTTCTGACAGGCCGATACCGTCCGCCGGACTCTTAATCAGTGGGCCACTTAAGTGCTGTACTTAGGTTTCATTTCATTTCATTTATTCAGTCACAATTTACATTGTATATGAATATAAATTATAATTAAAATTAAAAATAAAACTTAAATTATATCATGCAGCTATAACTATTATTTTACAAGATTTAATAATATTATTATATAATATTTACAGATATGGTATGTCAGAATAATTATTGAAATGTTAAGTATAATATAGGTTTAGGTTAGAACGTGCACTGTAGTTTAGCGCATGCGCTGTGCGGGTCGCCGCTTGCGTCTCGTGATTTCTTCACACGAAAACCCCATTCTCGCGCACACAAGTGCTTAGTGGATTATATTGAAATAGCCAAACTATCACCATTAAAATTTGACATTTATATTTTATAATTTAATATTTTAGCAAAACACATTCTTTATACTTCGCATAGAAAGTGATTTACACTCACGTAATTTATTTTACAGTACACACGGTGCTACTTTACCGCTCTAGGTCGGTAATTAGCACATAACGTGCCTATGTCGAAAATTTAAAGAGCCATATGTACTGTAAAACGTTGTAAAATACACGTGCGAAAAGGTAATTCGCAACTCATGTCGATTTAAAAAACACTCTCTTCGGTCGTGTTACAATTTATCGCCACTCGTTGCGAATTTCCTACCTATCGAACTTGTATTGTAATGACAATATCTGACCTTCGGAGATCCGTATACTATTGACATGCGTGAATGATTGCAATCCGGATTATTCGAAGTTCAAAAATCCGGATTTCGGAGCGTTTGAAAATCCGTTTTAAAATTCGGATTTTGAAAAGAAAAAACCGGTTTTTCGGATTTTTTCCCACCAGTACTAATTTGCTCAAAATTAATGCTAATGCGAAATAAAAAGCGGTGCACATGAAGCGGTAACGCAGGAGAGCTATTGCCAGCCGGGCATTGCGCGTCGCGCATTCGCTCGCACCTGTATGCTTGCCCCGCGTCCGCTTTTTTTATTGGCGTAGCAGCCCAAGTAACAAAATTTGGTACTATAAAAGTCCTGAGAACGTTTTGGAGCGTGCTAATTAGTGTTCATGATTAGCACTATAATGGTGTTGTAAACGTTTACAAAACCCCAGATAGGCCCTAGTTTTATCACTGATTTATTCTATAAACATTACATAAAGGCTCTCACGGTGATAAATCAGCTCTATGGTTGAAATGTAAAAGTGACGAGAAACGCTCTTTAGTACTAAAAAAATAGTGCTGTCTGCAACGGTTCTCTTATTTATCGCCGAAAATGGTATGGCCGATTATCACTTCCCAACTCACGTTTGGCGGATTTTTATTTCGCCGAATTTCATTTCCCAACTTTTCAAATCTTTTTTTTTCATTTGCCAACCGCACACTTACCAACTAAACGTTTGGTCTGTGTTTTATAATGCCAATTTTCAAAATGCCAACTTTCATGTCGTAGAATGTTTTAGTTGGCATAATATACACTTAGTTGTTTATTGTTTACCAATTGTTTCATTTGGTCAGACTGTACTGTACCAAAGGGGGGCCGTTTCTGGGACTTTAATTTTTTTTTGAGAAACAGAAAAACATAGGGGTTTCAAAACACTTAGAATAATTTACATGATTTTGTTGAAATAATCACTTTTTTCTTAATAAACTTTCCTCTAAAATCAAAAATGGCCGAGATATTTGACCCGAATGTTGCTGTGCAATTACGTTTTATGGGTTGTTGAAAAAAAAATAACTTCGAAGACTAAGGCAGGAGCAAAGCTCCCGCCTTATTCTTCTAACCTAACCATATCCAAGTCGGCTCTGCCCAGGAAGGTCTTGCTCGCTCGCTTCGCTCGCTCGCTGCCACTGGCTTCAAATATTAAAATATACATTATAAAAAGTACAACAACTCGGCCATTTTTGATTGTTTGGTATGTATCTTTTTCTTATTTGTAACTTGCCTAATGTATGAAAAGCGAACTGTAGCTCCAACGAAACGTTATTCGTCCAAGAGTTGTTCGACCAAGTGAAAGATTTGACAAAAGATAAGTCTCCCAAAAGTTTAGAGGCGTTATAATAATCTGCTTTACAATAATTCTACCAATTGAAACGTTGCCATACAAAAATTTGCTAATCGTTAGTTGTCAAAGTGAAACGTCGGCGAAATGTTGGTTTGCAAATGAAATTCCGCCAAAAATAGTTCTGCGAAAAGGCAGAACACCGTCTGCAACGTTTATGTCGCAATTTGGAATTATAAAAGTAACCAATGAAACATGTTTATAGTGCTATTTTGCACCGTAAACTATTCCAGTGATCTTTTTTATCATACTTGCGTCGTGGGTGCCTAAAATATTAAATAAGTTCATTCGCCATTGTTTCTTAAAGTGACATTTGTATTTAGGTAATAAAAAGGATGTACTTAAAAGCATTTGTGGACCGTTACTATGCCGGTACATTGTACATGCGAAAATAATTGTATCGATAGAATCATTATGCTGCTTTCAAATTTGACAATGCGTTCTCATAATTTTCATATTTTAATTAAATTTAAATTAATAAAATAAGGACTTGTTGCAACTGTGGCTGCTATAGTACACATAGGCTCCAGCCGTGCCGCTAATGTGCTATTACGGCAGAAAACAGCAGCCATTTTTTAAGTTACGATTTAAGTTATTTAGCAACGTACCAGGTAACTTTAATGGTACTATATAGCACTATAGAAAAACTTTCATGACTTTTAGAGAACTCTTCTAGCCTTATAGCGATGTTAAGAGAGCTTTTAAAAAGCTAAAACGTTACGTAATGGTCGTGCAAAGTCCTTTTATAGTGCAGATTGATCCTCTAATAGTGTTTACGATACTGCTACAATACTAGTACTATAAAAGTTACTTTGACGCATTATTAGTGCAAAATAGGTACATAAAAGCATCAGTAAAGTCGTCTATAGTATTAAATAGTACCTACCATAATCGCTTTTTGCATATCTATAAAGATTCTTTTGTATGATCCTATAAGCGTTCTAAGAGCTAAATTATTGTACTTAAAAGGTCTTTAATCTTATAGAAACAAAACGCTTTGTTAAAAACCTTTATAGTACAAGCAGTCACAATGGTTACCATTATAGGCCTACTGGCCTACTATATCACTGTTTGGTGATAAAATGCCTTAGTTATAGAACCTTTTGTTACTTGGGAGTGTACGTATGTATTTTGTTTTTATTGTTTTTTAAAGATTTTGTTATTGGCGTAGCAGTGTACGCATTCTGTTTTTTATTTTTATTAAAAACAACTTAATTTGATTGTTTGTTTCATATTGCCTTTATGCCACATATTCCTTTCTTAAAATCCGTATTGAATCCGAACTTCGGATTTCGGTCAAACCAAAATCCGAAAATCCGGATTTGAAAAATGTTCACGGATTTGCAATCGCTAGCGTGAACTGTGTCAATACAAATAATTTTCACATGCCCTAAGGCCGAACATATCAATGGTCAATATATCTACTGTAATACCTACCTACAGTTGATATATATCTACTGGTAGGTACTATATATTCTCGTGAATAACCGACCTGCTTAAATGAAAACCTGGTTAATTAACACAATATTGCCGATCCTTTGAAATTTCAATTATCCAGGTTTCACTGTACGTAAACGTACTAGTGCTCGACATGCTAATGCCCAATATATAGATGACACCTTACTGTCAATTCCATTGACAATGACTTAAGTTTCAAGATGACATGTACTGGGACCGCGTCGAGCACCAGTACGTTTACCTTATATATTCTCGTGAATAAACAATGATTTCATTTCATTTAATGAATAGCAAAAAACCGTCCACACATCAATACAAAGTACTCGAAGTAGTCTGGTTAGCTTTTGTTCAGAAGCTAATACGGCTCAGCCACGACATTGAGCGACTTGCGACGGCGGCAGGGACAACCATAGGTGAGAACGAAAGGTCCGTTCTCTGTGTCTCCAACCTATGGTTATCACTGCCGCCGTCGCAAGTCGCTCAATGTCGTGGCCGAGCCGATACACTGAGCGCGATTGTACACAAACACACATTGGCATTTTTCGTAATGCTAGAAACTCGACAAACTAGCCTTAGCATAAACCAAACGCACCTTCTTCTACAAAACCTAAACTTAATATCAACTCTATAACCTTACAGTTAAGACTCAAATTTCAATAAAGGGTTTGTATTTTTAGGTTATTTTGACACTTATATACATTACCACATTGTCAATAAAACATAATCTGTGTGATCAGTTTTTGACAGGCGCGGGCGAACGGATAATGTCAATACTGCTGTGTCAATAACTCTCACTGGCTATATTAAACGCTTAGCAACAGCACTGCTACCACGAGTTGGCAGTTGACATTTACTTTAGCGACTGCGTGATTCGCATTCCCTCTCAATCGCACCAATATATCAGTGCGAGTGAGATATGTCATAACGTATATTTCAAATACCAACTCGTGGTAGTCGTGCAAGTGAAACAATCACACTTTTTTTCTCCTATTAGAATTGAAAGAGCTCATGATTCTGAGTAGAAATAACAAAAATTCCCAAATTTGAGTGTAAAACTTTAAATAACATGGCTTATCTAATACAATGAATGAATCTATCTATCTTTACAAATGTAATATTAATATAGTAGGTACCTAGTTGTTCTAATTCGTTTTTGCTCTGATTATATTATATGTACCATTTTCCGGGTCTATCTCTCCGACCAAAGATATATGAGGGGGCAGCATGTCACCAGCACTCTTCGGTGTCTTCATGGATGGGCTTTCACAGGCCTTGACTAAAACCGGGGTCGGCTGCTCCATCACCGGCACAATGGCCAACCACCTAGCGTATGCCGATGATATGGTCCTGCTTGCTCCATCAGTAGCCGCTATGCGAGACTTACTTGCGGAATGCGGAAAATACGCCAGCCAGCACAACATGAAGTATAATCCGGACAAGTCAGAGTTTATGGTCATGGAAGCGGCAAATATGCCGTTGAGCGTACCGCCACTGTTACTTGATGGAGTTCAACTGCAGTCTACGAGGTTAAATACCTAGGCCACATTCTGCTGTCTAGTTTGAAAGACCACAAGGACGTCGAAAGGCAAAGACGAGCTATTGCAGTACGAGCGAACATGCTAGCCAGAAGATTCGCCAAATGCAGCGACGACGTGAAACGGCAGCTATTCCTGAGTTTTTGTACTTGTGTCTACACAGTGGAGTTGTGGTCAGATTACACCTGTGCAGCAGTGGGAGACATGCGCGTACAGTATAATAACGCGTGGCGGGCGTTGTTCCGGCTGCCGCGCTGGTGCAGCGCGAGCGCCATGTTCGCGAAGGGGCGCGCGCCAGGCTGGGGCGCGCTGCTGAGAGCGAGGAGCGCCGCCGCCAGAAAGGCGATAAATGCATCCTCCAATACGCTGCTGTCCGCAGTGAGGGAGTGGGACGGTAGCCCGCTCCATGAGCGCTGGAGGACCTACCACAAACCGCGTTCACCATAGGGTCGGGGCGATACGCCCCTAAGGCTAGTTAATATTAAGTTTTCATTTGTAATTATGTAATTTAATTTTAATTTTATTGTACAGTCAAATAGTTTAATTTTAATTTTAATTTATTGTAATTTTATGGATGATTTCTGGAATAAAACAATTTTTCATTTCATTTCATATGTAACTAAAGACGGCGTCCGGGCGCGCCCCCGCAGCCTGACTAAACGGATGTAGGACCTACATTCGATATCGGACAGTGTGAAAACGCTTTAATAAAAAGGACACATTTCCGACTAGCTTTGTAGGTTACGTTAGGTCTAGGTTAATTTAGCTCAGACAATAACGCCTCTAGACTATAAAATACTAGTAAAATGAGATATAATTCTACATAAAGATGGCGTTTTATTGGTAGTGTTTAACATATTGTATTGTATCGTAAATGGTATGAGTTCTTAAGCGTCACAAATGACACTTAGGGCTCGATCATAGAGAAACAAATACATAGAGTGCTAACTCCATACATCAGTTTTATTACCAAAACGACTATTATTTTCGTAGTCGACATCTAGCATTGTTAACGGAATTATCAGTACTGCTACTTGACAATAGATGTTCCGACGAGCGGAAAGTCTAATGCTCAACAATTTTCGGCTAATATTATAACCGGATTAACAGGAACTCTATTTTAAACTCCTGCTTTTAATATTAGTTGTAAATTGTTGTTCAATACAATATTCGTGAGTCGAGACACTCGAGACATCTAGTATCAAGTAGCGGTACTGATAATTCCGCTACTCGATGCTAGATGTCGACTACGAAAATAATAGCCATTTTGGTACCATAACTGATGTATAGAGTGAGCACTCTATGCTTACTATGGTCTCGATAAAACAGTAAAGACCATATAAAGTATAATTATTATTAAAGAACAGCCGTCATCTGATATAACAGAGCGGCCAAGGTGCTCACAAATATCTGAACACGCTTGTATTGTCAAGAGGCCCGATTAGAATTTTAAGATATGTACATCAATTAATAGATCTAGAAACGATATGGATTAGATATGTCAGTATCAAATATGACGTTTCTCCAAACAAAAATGTCACTTTTGACACTGACACATCTAATGAGATATGCCAGTGTCAAATGTGACGTTTCTTCAAACACTTTTGACACTGGCATATCTAATCCATATCGTTTCTAGATCTATTAATTGACGTATCTTTAAGTTCGAATCGGGCAGAAGGCGCTAGAGTGCTTGTTCAGATATTTTTGAGCACCTTGGCCGCTCCGATATATCTGATAGCAACTGTACAATAAACCTAGTCGGTCTCTTTTACATGCCTGTTATGTATAAAGGAAATAAGTAATCATAATTAGTCTATAATTATATGTGTAAAATGTGCCACTACGCTAAACTATTTGTATATCCCTGATACTTAAAATGACAGATTAATTGACCAATTTACTACTGAAAAGGGCATTGTTTATTATACTAAATTACTTATTGAACCTTTGGACTATAGATGCAGTATTTAACCATACATTTTCAAATAGAGATACACGGTGGCTAAAAAATAACAGCATTGCCGTCGCCAGGGAGGTTTTGGGATTATACTGAGCATCTTTTACTATGGGACCAACCCCGAAATCGCGAAAAAAAATTACCCTCCCATAGAAAATGGACCAGCCAAAATACATATATGAAACAACCAATTTTTTTTTTTTCGAATTATCGGGGTAGGTCCCATAGTAAACGTTGCTCAGTATAATCCCAAAACCTCCGTGGCAACGGGCATGCAGGGGGCCGATTTTTGAATTTCGAACGCTCGATTTCGTGTATATCGTTCAATAATATCTCAACTACTAGACATTTAAATTCTACTAATAGAATTGAAAACGAGTGGTCAATACTACTAGATTCCCAATTTCTACCGCTCGTATTTCAAAATAAGCAATTCGCCATTTTCCACAGATTTCGAGTGACGAAATCGAGCGATCTAAATTCAAAAATCGGCCCCCAGTTATTTTTTAGCCAGTTGTTGCCTGTGCAAAGAAGAGTATGACAGTCAGCGATAAAACCTTGCATCAAAAATGATTTTTTTGACAAAAAACTTACTGTATTACAGTAGTATTTTACACCAAAGTCCGTTTATCGTCGCGCTAGGTAGGCTAATAGCCGTGACCAATAATAGGTAAGTATTCATTCACAACTCAAAGGCTGGAACATTGAATGCGACAACCGTGAAATTTGCCTACAATGACACAAAGCTTGCTAAATTTGAAGTGACTGTGAAGTCATTTGTTTATTATTTAATGTACAAATATGTGTTTTGTTTAAGCTTTTACAAGTTTAGTACAATGGTTTTAAAATTAAGTAATAAACTTCTTGTATCTTGACTAGTTTAGCTAAAACAATTGAAACATAATTAACAATCAATCGGCGGCCAAACACTATCAGTATCAGCGCCATTTGCACCATTCCACTAACCCGATCTTGACCGGTTAAACCTGGAGTTACCATGGTTACCAGAATAATTTGACACTAGATTAACGGTTTAACTGCTTAACCCCGCGTTAGTGGGATGGTGCAAGTGGCCCTTAATGTCATTATTTTTTAAAGATTTAACATTACTGTTGACAGTGTAGTAACTGGATTGAATTAAAAAAGGTGTCTACTGTGCCCGCGACTTCTTCAGCGTGGGAAGATGATGATGATATTATGCTTTCTTGAGTGACACTTTTCTTCTAGGGTTCCGTACCCAAAGGGTAAAACGGGACCCTATTACTAAGACTTCGCTGTCCGTCCGTCCGTCCGTCCGTCCGTCCGTCTGTCACCAGGCTGTATCTCACGAACCGTGATAGCTAGACAGTTGAAATTTTCACAGATGATGTATTTCTATTGCGGCTATAACAACAAATACTAAAAACAGAATAAAATAAAAATTTAAATGGGGCTCCCATACAACAAACGTGATTTTTGACCAAAGTTAAGCAACGTCGGGAGTCGGTCACCCATCCAAGTACTGACCGTACTTGGATGGGTGACCGTTATTATTTTGCTTTTTTTACGATTTTTTTTTTGCATTATGGTACGGAACCCTTCGTGCGCGAGTCCGACTCGCACTTGCCCGGTTTTTTAAGTGGTAATTTCGATTTGATATGTAATGTATTCTGTATTTACTGTATTCTCTCTGTGTTATGTACTTACTTGTTTGGTGCAATAAAGTGTTTACTACTACTACTACTATTACATTTAATAATTTACTTGCGTTGATATGGTACAAAAAATTGTGTTTCACTCAGTAGCAAACTTTGTTTAACCATCGTGCCTAAAATCCCTCGCAACACTCAACATTCTACTTTTCGAACCACTCGCTTACGCTCGTTCAATTTTGAAATATTTCGCTTTCTCTGGTATTAAAAGTTTTCTTGCCGGGCCCGTATCGGGATACCCTTTTCCAACTTAGACTTAGAGAGGAGGGATTTAAATCTTCTCTGGCAGAGGTGTAGGGTTAGAGTCGTTGTAGCTGGGGTCCCTTTGTTTCACATGAAGTTTAAGTCATAATGTATTGTTTGTCATATTATCATTAGTCCTAAAACGGAAACTACTTTTCAGGATTTTCGTTAGGTTATCCTATAGAGTTAGGTTATCCTAGGTTAGGTTAGGTTGTTGCGGAAGAGTACTTCGGCGTTCCTGGGACCTCGCCATATAGTAGCGAGGCGGCAACAGAGGGGTTTTAGTGGGTAAACCTGGGATCTCATTAGCCCACAACAGGGAGTCCCACATAACCATCCCGGCCCGTCCCGCGCCGGGTGGTATGCGTGAAGCATTTACCCTCTTAAAAAAAAAAAAAAAAAAAAAAGGTTAGGTTAGGTTTGTTTTATATCAATTCTGAAAAGTTTTGAACCAAACAAATTATGACTAACGAAAATGCGGACAAACAATACATTATGACTTATAACTTTTTGGGAAATAAGTTTTTGGCAAAAATTTCATTTTTGGTACAAGCTTTTATCGCCGACTGTACTTTTTTTTCCACAGGCAACTCATACTCATCGAGACAATTCTAAAAACCCCAAACACAATTACCTAGGTTTCGTTGTTTTATCACAGAGTTCCTATGGCCACCTCCGGTCTCCATCATCAGATCAGCTCGATGACACCATAATATTGCATTGTCACCCGACTTACGTATGTATGCAAAATTTCAGCTCAATCGGAAACCGGGAAGTGGATCAAATTTAACTTGCAAGATTTGATTGGGTACCTAATGATTCTCCGATAAACTTTTAGCAGATCATCGATTCGCCGACAACGATTCGCCGAACATCGTTTCGCAGAGTCATTTATTTGTCAATGTAACTTCTGGTCAACTAACGTTACGTAGACTCTTGGTTCACATACCGTTCAGTTTGCTTCTGTGTAAATTCGCAGAACTATTATTGGACGATTTCCATTTGGCAGAGTAATCGTTTCGTTTAAGCTATGTTTAGTCGAATAACGTTTCACATTTTACATATAAGTCGTTATTTTCGAAACAAAATAATGAAATAAAATATTATCATTTTTTAAGTAAATGCGTTAAGTATATGTATATAAAGTTACGAAGAAGTTAGCGAATATGTAGTGTCAAACTCGTGGTAAGGCTACAGTTGTACTTCATGAAATTGGTGGATTTCAGGAGGAAATGCTTGAGTTACTTTAGAAAATACCGAAATCACAATAATGCCTTTAAAAATTTAGGGGTTCCGTCAATTCCTCATGGAAAATTTTCAAACAAAAAAAGAATAACTCAAATCGGACCATGGGTGCTGGAGTAATCGCTAAACATACTACTTTAAAAAAATCATCATCATTATCATCAACAATCATCATCATCAGGTGCACTTCATCAATAATTGAAATCTCAGCTTATTTTATAATTTTTTTTAGCATTAGAGAGAAGGTAAGCGACGTTGACATGTCTTTTAATTGAAAAACGATTTTTAAAAATCAGTAACTAAGTATTACTTATGAAAGCAGAAGAATATAAATGATCGTATTAGATTCGTGAATGTTACATGTTTGCCATGACTTATTTTTAAAAAGAGTTTTTCAATTAAAAGACACGTCAAGATTGTTTACCTTTTTTCTAATGCTAAAAAAACGAACATTCAATATTAATGCCAAATGAACATTCGACCTATTGTGTTTCGACCAATGGTTTCTCGGGCAATTATGACAGTTACTAAATGATTATTCTACGAATAGTAAATATGCGTATCAATGTTCTGCTTATTGACTACTCTCGCAAACGACTATTATGCGTAACGAGATTCGGCGAATCGTTACTCTGCCAAACAACCCGTCTGCGAATCGTTGTCGGCGAAACAAAAATCGGCGTATTTTTTTTTCGGAATATCAATAGGGCACCGATTTGATTACACACAGACAGACAGACAGACAACGGTCAGGTAAAACTAAATAAAAGCTTGTAAAAATAGAGAACCGTTGTAGCTTTATTTGACGTTCATAAGCGCATTGTAATATGCTTATTTTTAATTTATAATATATGTCCTTTTCAGAGAAGACATGGAGAAGGTGAACATCAAGTTTCACGACAACGACACCATCACGTACCAACACAACAAGATCCTGCGATTCGTTCCCGAACTGTCCGTCAATAAGGACCAGAAGATGACAGTGCCGAACATTCCTCTACTGGTGAGTCTAACAATAGCGACACCATCACGTGGGTCAATTTTCAAATGGCATTTTTTGCTGTCCCACGGCTAAAACTCGAAGTCCATAGGACTAAAAGACTGGGTATTTATATATTTTCATTCAATATATTATAAGCTTTAAAAATAATGTACAACTGTACCTAAAATATTATTTGTTTCTGACAAAATCGCATTTGAAGTTCAAAAAACGGCGAAATTTGTCGCTTTTTCGCGTGTCCCAGTGGCGGCCTAGCGCAATAAAAAACAACATAACTTTGCAACGCATTATAAATAAATTTGTATTTTTATAAAGAGCATTTCCTAGAGAATTGGTTTACTCATATTGATAAATTAATACGTTATTTAATAAAACAAGGGAAGCCTTTTTATCGTTGTCCCGCGCGGCACCTGTTTTGTTATGACTTAAATATACCCCCTATAATCTTCTTTGTCTATTGAATAACAGTTAGATTAAATTTACGACGCAATAGTGCGGTTAGTTGGGCATCGATTAACATCGAGTGAGGACGCGGAAACAGTTTAATTTATTCAAAAACAGGAAAGAACCTCTTTCGATATATACGACTTTTTGGTACGACTACAATGACATTTGTTTGGACGCTTAATATGTTGGTACATAGTTGAAATAAAAATGTTTATTTTATAATAATAGTTGCAAATATAGTGTTAAAATATATAGTAAAATAAATAAGTGAATCGGTTGTTTTGTGTAGGAAATATCGCTAAAAAATATTATTGGCGACATGTAGCGACATTTGTATGGCGACATTTATACGGCTATTTTGACCGTAAAAATGTCGATTGTGGCATACAAATGTCGACATAGTGTCATACAAATGTTGAGATTTCGAGAAGGTGCCATACAAATGTCGTCAGTGTCTTACAAATGCAACAACAATAATAAATAGTGGCATATAAATTTTGATACTACCATACAATGTCGAAAAAATGCCTTATACATGTGAAAAGCGCCTTACAAATGGCTAAATAGTGCAATACAAATGTCGATCTTTAAACGTCCATATCTAGCTAACTTTAAAAAGTAGACCTCAGGTGCCTCGTACAGTATATTTTTTGTTGTTAATAACCCTTCCTAAAACGATGATTATAAATCAGATTTTCCAAAAATAAAAAATGCCATTCAAATGTCGAAAAAACATCGTCTTCAAAAATTGACCCACGTACCAACACAACAAGATTCTACGATTCGTTCCCGAACTATCCGTCAATAAGGATCAGAAGTTGACAGTGCCGAACATTCCTCTGCTGGTGTAGGATCTAGTCTAGGATCGAGGGAGTAACGATTCTGTTTCGTGATTCTGAGTAGAAATAACATAAAAATTCTCAAATGAAAAAGTGTTTTGTACAGTCATTAAATATAATGGCCCAGAAATGTCTTATATACCTAACTAAATTTTTAATTAGCTATGAGAACGTTATTGAAAAATGGAGATAAAACACCGTGCCTTAATAGATACCGTGAATCAACATAGTCATCATCACTATAGCTTAATCAAATGATATTTCGTACATAAGTTACGAAAAACTGAATGGTATGAGCCGGGATTTGAACCCGCGACCTCCGGATTGCAAGTCGCATGCACGCTTTTATCGCTAGGCCACCATCGCTTTTTTTATTGTCATATTCATCATATAATTTTATTGCTATAACATATTTAATTTCAACAGCGCATTGGTGCTGTAATGCTGTAAAATTATCCCCGCATAAATATCAAATATCAAATTATTTTGTTTCAGACAGTGACATCGTTCTCTCCCAACCTAGCCGGACTCGTGGTGAGCGGTCTGGCGTCTGTGCTGTCGGTGGCGTACAAGAAGACAGCTGAACCTTTCGTCAAGGTCACCGCTGAACAGCTGGTTTTTGGGTACGTACCTTCTCAATCCAGACATTAACAGTATCACAACTAAGAATGACATTAATAATAACGCCATCTCTCGTAACGTCTCGAAATCAGGCGTAATTTTCGGTCAACCTGCTGGTCAAAGCTGGTTAGCTGGTTTTTGGGTACGTTTCGGATAGAAAATGGTTTTATCACCACCCTTAAAAATAACAGCCGATTATTATCTAATATGGATAATAGCGCTAGCGCCATCTTTCGCGTTATCTCGGAACCCCGAAGGTATAGGTAAAGTGTTAGCAGAGGGAATTTAGTATAGAGGCGTATTGTCTAAGTAAATTTTGTAGTCACAGTCAATTTACTGCCATCTTTCGACACAGGATTAAAACTTTTAGAACGCCATTTGACTTTGATCCTTATTCTTTTATTTACTGATATGTGTTCCATTTGATAAATATGAAAAGGTGTCGCCATCTACACGAGTATAGGCTAAAGGTATGGCGCCATCTTTTCGAATGATGGTGCCATACCTTTGGCCTAGCCTACATGAATAAAGAATATTTTGAATCTCGAATCCTGTAAATGTAAATGTAAATTTTGTTTTACAGATACGATGACCCCCTAGTGACTCTGGCGCATTACTTCTACCCCAAAGGGAAGAGGCCGAACAGTCAGATGGGACTGTTGCTAGCTGTAAGTATCATGCGACCATAGAGTAATAATTATAAGTAAACAAAGAGTGGTAACTCGATGTTACAACAGATTTCTCACCAAAACGCGCGTTATTTCGTAGTCGACATCTAACGTCAAGTAGTGGAACTATCAGTACCGCTACTTAACACCAGATGTCATAAGTGTAGCTACTGACGAAAAATGTACTACTAAAACAGTTTACAACTAATATTATAAGCAGAAGGGGTTGAAAATAGACTTCCAGTTAATCTGGTTATAATATTAGCTGAAAATTATTGAGCATTAGAGTTTTCGTTCGCCGAGACATCTATTGTCAACTAGCAGTACTGATAAATTCCGCTACATGACGCTAGATGTCGACTACGAAATAACTCGCGTTTTGGTAAGAAAACTGATGTATGGAGTTACCACTCTTACTTTACTTATATTACTCTATGATGCAACTTATGAAGTGTCCATTGACCCTCGCTGTACCTGCTCAAAAACAATATAAAAGCTAATTCCTTGACTTTTCCAGCGAAACGGGACCCTAGACGAAGTATCAACGATCTACACTGGCCAGAAATCCATGTCGCGTTTCGGATATTTGGACAAGATCAACGGCTTAGACCACCTGCCTCACTGGAAGGAGAGCCCCTGCAATGATATCAGGTATTTCATAGACCCTAGACTAGTGTTTTCAATCAGTGGATTTCAATCAGTGATGGCGTATGGCGTAAACGGGCATTTTCTCTTAAAAGCGTATCATTTACTTTTTTACGAAAATCCATCAACTTTTGGGTTATTTCTACCAGTTTCTACTCAGAACCACGAGGACTATCGATTAAAAAAGAAAAAAATGTGTGCAAAAAGAAATTCAGTTTTGTAACGCAGTTTCACATAGGTATACCGTTACAAAACTGACACCCAAAATTGTATGAAAAACTGGGGACACTTTTTTTCTTTGTTGCTTTCAATAGTACCTACTCTCGTGATTCTGAGTCTAAATAACCCAAAAGTTGATGGTTTTTTGGAAAAAAGTAAATGGTAACATTTTTTTCTGAAAACCCCCAAATACACCAAATGACCAAATGAAGCCAGGGCAAATCATCGAATGGGAGCAATAGGGACCTATACTCACTATGATAAAGATGTTGACGTGTCCTAATGCTAAAGATTTTCCTTCTATTGGTACCAATTTACGGCCTCGTTATCAAGTTAAGGCCCCCCTCGGGCCTAAGGCTCGCGGCATTCAGCTCGCTTTGTCAACCAAAAAATTAAAAAAAATCAAACACCTGCGTATGTGTACATTACGAGTAAATTATGTAAAAATATTTTCTGGTTGCCTAGCGGTAAGAGCGTGCGACTTTCAACCCGAGGTCACGGGTTCAAACCCCGGCTCGTACGAATGAGTTTTTCGCAACTTCTGTACGAAATATCGTTTCATATTTGCCAGTCGCTTTTTGCTTTGACTTTGACTTTATGTTTTCAGGGCCTCAGAAGGATCGTTCTTCCCCCCTCGGGCGGTGACCAAGTCGGACCTAGTCCATGTGTACGACAAGGACATCTGCCGTATACTTCCCCTGCAGTACAGGCGAGATGTCTACAAAGATGGTGAGTCATAAGCGACTACTTTATCATAATAACTTTTAGTATTATAAATAGAAAACGACGCTGATACGTTCATACTACCTAACACATGACGAGTTGTTTAATATTTATGAACATATACTTTAGGGTGTTTCATTTTTCCGAATTTTCGATTTTCATCTGACTTTGCTCGAATTCTTGTTCTAACTGATAAAAAAATATTATACGTTAAAAAAAATTTAAAATCGGTCAACATTTAGAGGTTGCACAACATCAACAAAGATTTTTCAAATAACCAACGACTCTACATCGGAGGGTAGAAAATGGTTTAAGCGGCTACCATCAAAGCGGAGAGTAGTGTGGTACTGAACCTTCTACATATAAATAAATTTTAAAATTAGTAGTAAACTTGGATTTTGGTTACTCGATAAATGTTCTAATTAAGATTTTTCAGTTTTTCCACCTGTTTCCAAAGGAAAAGTACTTTTTTTTATCGTGTTTTAGACGCAAAATTCAGTTTTCTCATTCGATTTTAGTATCAGTTCATTATATTTTGTAATTTTAGAACATAGTTCATTTTCACGCAATGTATGGGGTTCTCACTCTACCTTTTCAACTTGTGCAACCTCTAAACGTTATTCGATTCTTTTGAAAATTGAAATAGAAAGTTTTTAGTGTGGGGAGACTCCATTGGTGAGCAAAGTCAGGAAAAATATTACATTTTTTTTTCTCCATACAAAAGTGAATCACCCTAATATACTTACTTGTCCTTTTATTAATTTCCCACTCTTCCAGGCATCCAAACGGGTCTGTACACACCGCCCGCCTCCACATTCGAGTCGGCCGACGTGAACCCGGAGAACAAGTGTTACTGCCAGGGCGAGAAGTGTCCGCCACGGGGCTTGCAGAACATCAGCCCTTGCCAATACAGTGAGTTACGTAATAAGGTTTATGTAGGCACTTGATTGTACTTACGTACTTTATGGTACTTCACGCCAGTGCCTATAAAACATTACAGTCATTTGACAACCTCATCTAAATAGGGCAATCCGGCTCCCTGAGTGCGGCTCAGGGAGCCGTGGCAAAATTATTTTTTTATACCAAACAGTCGTTTTTGGGTGTACATCGTGAGAAAAACAGACTATTTAATCCCAATAAGGCCTATCTTCCCCTCTAAGTTGGAAGATCAGTACGGTTACCATCAGTTTGTCACTGACATAAACGCCGTCGAGAACGTAATTTACTTTCTATACATCCCGTTTGCACTAATATGCGAGTGCGAGCGAGATGTATAGAAAGTAAATTACGTTCTCGACGGCGTTTATGTTAGTGACAAACTGATGGTAACCGTACAGATGCCAGTCGCTTTCGTACAAACTATGCTACCTAGACCCCAGGTTCCCATGAGCCGTTGCAAAAAACTGGGCCAACGCGTGGAAGATGATGACACATACAGCAGTGTTTGTATGTGCTTGCGAATAAATCTATTCTATTCTATTATATTCTATTCAGTCTCAAGAATACTAAACATGTATCCTAAACATGTATGTGTGTGTGTGTTTGAGAACATACAACTCATTTAAACATATCACTTTATTAATATATTTTAACGTTTTAGTAAAATAAATAACATTTCTTCTTCTTTGTAAAAAATCAATAATTTCAACAGAATCAACAAAATCATATATCTAGTCAATGTCAATAATCGAATTCCGAATTCATTAGGCGATCAAGCGGCCAGCACGTAGGGACACGACGGTAGCACCAATGAGGCGCTAACATACTCCCCCCCCTCGAGGAGGTAGAGCCTCGAGGACGAAGAAAGCCTTTTCCGGTTTGGGTAGTGGACATAGACGATGAACTGCTCTTCGTATTATGCCACGTGCCGTGCTAACATCCGCCACTCTGGATACGTTGTCTTGTCCGGGGAACAACTTAACTATTCGTCCCATTCTCCATTTCATTGGAGGGACGTTTGTCTCCTTAACGACAACCACGTCGTTAACTTGAAGTTGTTGTGTGTTGACCTTCCACTTAATCCGTTCCTGTAGTTCGGCCAGAAACTCCTTATGCCAGCGATTCCAAAATTGCTGCCGCATATGCTCGATGTGCTCATATCTGCTTAGCCGATTTGGGTTGATGTCCAACAGGTTCGGAGAAGGTAAAGACATCAATGATTGGCCGATCAGGAAATGACCTGGCGTTAATGGCTCCAGGTCGTTGGGATCGGTCGATAAATAGGTCAACGGCCGAGAATTCAAGATGGCTTCAATTTGATTGAAAAGCGTTGACAGTTCTTCAAAGGTCATGTGGGTGTTGCCTAGGACCCGCGCCATATGGAATTTGGCTGACTTGACTCCGGCTTCCCATATCCCTCCGAAATGTGGAGAATAAGCCGGCGAGAACACGAATTTTATACCCTCATTAGCCCCCCACGAAGCTACAGAATTATTGCTAGACTTCAGAAAGGAAGCAAGTTCGTTACTCGCACCCACAAAATTTGAACCGTTATCGCAATGAATCTCGCATGGATAACCACGACGAGATATAAACCGTCGGAGACATTGAATAAACGCGTCAGTGGAAAGACTACTGACGAGTTCTAAATGTAAAGCCCTTGTCGAAAAACAAACGAAAAGAGCTAAGTAAGCCTTGGTTATCTTACAGCCTCGATCCTTACGATCTGTAATCAAGAAGGGTCCCGCAAAGTCAACTCCACAAACCTTAAAGGGCAGACTTGGCGTGACTCTGGTTTCAGGTAAGTTCCCCATTATAGGATTTACAGTTTTCGCTTTCATAATCCAACACCTTTTACATTTATTAACCGTACTCCTAGCTAAATCTCTCCCGCGTATAGGCCAAAAATGATTGCGTAGATTATTTAGTATCAGTTTAACAGATCCATGCAAAGTTCTACTATGCTCACGCTGAAACAGCAGCTTCGTGAATGTGTGTTTAGCATCCAATAATGCGGGGTGCTTTTGCGTGTAACTGACTGGAGAATTCTGAATACGACCACCGACACGTAGTAGTCCGTCCTCATCTATAAATGGTGTAAGCTTAAGTATTCGAGACTTTAAAGGTAAAGGTTTACCTTTTTGCAGTGTGCAAAGATCATCACCGAAAGACTCTAGTTGAGATTGCTTTGTCAGATATTTTAAAGATGAATTTAATTCCTCTGTCGTTAAATAACCACAACGTTTAGACGCAGGATTTCTTACATTGTAGATAAATCTTTGCACATATGCAAAGACTCTTTGCAAAGTCGTCAGCTTCGAATATCTTTCAAAGGCTACGACACTGTAGTTTATATCTACTATATTATCGATAAGAGTAAACGTTTTCATTTCGGGTATGCAACTAGTATCGCTGATAAGCGGATTCAGTTTTGGCCAATTTGACATATGGTCATTAAGGAAAGAGGGACCCTGCCACCAAATATCGGCGGTACATAACTTTTGAGGGTCAACCCCCCTTGATGCCAAATCAGCAGGGTTCATCTCTCCTGGCACGTGCCTCCATGTACTATGTTGAGACAATTCTTGAATCTCACCAACCCGATTTGCTACAAACGTTTTTAAACTCCGAGGTTCCGCTTGAAGCCAACTTAGAACGACAGCTGAGTCCGTCCAGTGGAAAACTTGTTCAATATTACAGCGTAGCGATTTCTGAACCTTAACAGTCAATCGAACAGACAGTAACGCGCCTAAAAGTTCCAAACGTGGAATAGATGTCGGCTTCAAGGGAGCAACCTTTGTTTTTGCGCACAGTAAACGTGTAAGCATGGTACCGTCAACATCTGAGGAGGTTAAATAAATGCATGCAGCATATGCATCCTGAGATGCATCTGAGAATGAGTGTAGAGTTATGTTTACAGGTTGACTACACAAAACGTATCTCGGTATATTAATGTTTGTCAAATGTTTGAGCTTGTCTACAAAATCTGTCCATTTTTTACCTAAATCAGCTGGAACTGGATCATCCCAGTCCAGTTTTGATAACCACAACCTCTGAAGAATGATTTTAGGTGTAATTGTAACCGCACTTAGTAAGCCGAGCGGATCAAATATTTTTGCCGAGTTTGACAAAATAGTACGTTTAGTTACTGGCGGTGTGGATTCAATTTCCACTGAAAATTGTAAACAATCGGGTGCTGGTTGCCATTTCAAACCCAGAACACTCGACTGGCCCGCTAAATCTAAATCCTTAGGTATCATGGTACTTAGGCTGGTTTTGACAATATCAGGAGCGTTCGTATGAAACTTACGAAGAGGTAAGCAAGCTCCGTTTAATATATTGGTAACTGATTCGCATATGTTGCCAAGCTCCGCTTCAGTCTGCGCACCAGTCAAAAGATCGTCCATGTAGAAATCATGCTGTATTATTTGGGCGATAGTTTGATTGTCGCATTCCTTCGCTAATTGCAGCAAACATCGCGTGCTTAAAAAAGGCGCTGAAGCAGTACCGTATGTAATTGTATTTAATTGTAGTATACGCATCTTTTTAGTATCTGGGTCTTTCCAAAGAATCTGCTGGTATTTACGTTGGCTGGGCTCTACTAGAATCTGTCTGTACATTTTCTCTACATCTGCTGTAACTACGTATTTATGTTGCCTAAATCTTAACAAAATAGACAACAAGTCGTCTTGCACTACGGGTCCTACATACTGTATGTCATTTAAAGACTTACCTGACGTAGTTTTTGCTGACGCATGAAACACGACTCTTAATTTGGTAGTTTCACTTTGCTCTCTTAAAATAGCGTGATGAGGAAGAAACTGACTACCTTCATCAGCTTTCGAGACTTCAGTCAAATGCCCAAGGTCTTCATATTCCTTAATAAAATCAGAATAACCTTTTTTAAGTTTAGGAATCCTAGAGATTTTTCTTTCAATGCTATAGAGTATCCTTTCTGCCATTTTGTATGAATCACCAAGAGCATCTGGCGATTCTCGAAAGGGGATACTCACGATATATCTTCCGTCACTATTACGGTGCGTAGTATCGTTAAAGAGTTTTTCACAATAAGCATCATCTGAAGATATTACAGGTTTCGAACTAGGTAACTCTTCCAGTTCCCAAAATTTTGACAACTGGTTTTTAATATCTTGTGAAAAGTTACAGCGGATAGTATGAGAACTCGTAGAGTCCCTGGGCCTCCCCCCCGTAGGGCCAGCCACTATCCAACCTAGCTCGGTTTCTACTAAATATGGTTGTCTTATACCTAGCTTAATTTTTCTTTGCCCAATCAAGTCCCAGTATATATCGGAACCAAGCAAGAGATCGACTTCTGCCGGCGACTGGAACTTAGGATCAGCTAGGATAATATTGTTAGGAATATCTACTTTTATTCCTGTATTGACTGCAGGAAGCTCATCCGTAATCTCAGCTATGATATAGCACCTCACTTCAGCTATAAATGACGTTTGGAGTGAATGTAAATTAAGATCACAATATTCATTTATAAACAAAGGTATTTTATTAAGACACGAAATGGAGCGATTTACAATAATTGTACTGCAACCAATCTTTTGTTTAGCCTTTTCAGTTATAAATGAGGACTGACTACCATTGTCTAATAACGCGCGCAAAACAAACTTGTTTCCGTGAATAGTCACCTCAACTAGAGCTGTAGCCAAAATAATATGACGACGGTCTGCCGCTGTCAACGTGACAGTCGTGTTAGTCGAGTTTGTTACGATAGCCGAATCAGAAACCTCGTTATAGTTTGCGCCGCCGCTAGCGTCTTTATACATATAGAGCGACTTGACCCACGGGTCGGCGCGCGGCCGTGCTAGTCATGCTTGGGGCTTAGCTTCTTGGCTTACGCTTGAAGGCGAAGGAGCTGCTGACATTTGTGGTCGTGAAATATAATTACTAGGTCTGGCAGCTGCTTCCTCTTCACCTTGCTGCAGGTTGATCACTTCTTTATGCAATATGGTGTCGTGCCTTTTTTTGCAAACCCTACACGCAGTACTGGTGCGACACTGATAAGCAGTGTGGCCGGGACGTAAACAGTTTTTGCACAACTTCCACTGACTCACCTGTAGGAAGCGCTCATCAACCGATAAGGAATTAAATTTAGGACAATCGCTTAGCCTATGATCCTGCTTACAATAATGACACTCATTTACCACCACGGTACTCGAAGATCCCGGTGACAGGCCTGACGAAACAAAGCATTTAGTTCGAGTAACATTTTGACGTTTGTCGTTTTTATTTAAATCCGTCTGAATTTGACGTTTGTCGTTCCTCGAACTAGATACCGTTTCTAAAACGTCAGCTCTGTTACGAAGGAATTTGTAAAACTCCTTTAATGACGGAGAAGTTATATCACTACGAAACTCTTCCCATTTTCGCGCGGTACTAACGTCAAGTTTCGACGAGGCCATATAGATAACCAAGGTATCCCACTTATCGGTCTCCTCACCAAGAGACTTGAGTGCTTGTAAATTTTTTGACAAATGGTCAATCAATTTGCGTAAACCCTCATCACTTTCCTTCGACAAAGGCTCTATGCTAAACAAACCCTTTAAATGCTGGTTGATTAACAAACGTTTATTATCATATCGCTCGCGTAAAAGAGACCAAGCGATAGGATAGTTCTCAGCTGAGACGGACACAGAATTAATAACTAAGCTTGCATCGCCTTGAAGGTATGACTTGAGATAGTGAAATTTACAAACGTCATCAATGTTCTCGTTGTCATGTATTAAAGACAGGTAAAGGTCTCTAAATTCTAGCCACTTATCTGTCTTTCCATCAAAGGGAGGAAGTCTTAGCTGCGGGAGTTTCACATTCTTCGCTCCTCCGCGCTGACGGCTGCTCTGGCTGAAGAACTCGTCCCCTTGATGGTCTTTTTCCTTAAAGGCGGCAATTACCTCTTGGGCCTGAGCCATTACACAATAAAACTCATTTTCTGTGGCCTCCCGAGCATCCAGCTCACTCTGAGAATCATCCTGTAATTCAATATTAGTTTGAATTTCATTGAAAAGATTAAATGCCTCCTGTATTTTAGACAACCTAAGGGTGCATTCATTTACAAGAACTTGAGTTAGATTCTTTTTATCTAACAACGGCGTGAGGAATTTTTTGAATAGGGTTAAAGCCCTCCGAACTGTTCCTCTTTGTCGTTTGAGTTCCTCCATTTTGAGGGTGCGAGATTATTTTAAACTGGTAAATTATACTTGCATACGCATTAAAGCAAATTTAGGTACATAGAGGTACTTACAGTAATAATCCCGCGCTTCGTAGAATTACCCATTAATTACTTACGATATTTTAATAGCGATTGATAAATAGTTGATGGGTACCAGCAATAGCCATTCGTGCTCTCACCGGCTTAAACTCACAACATCTGGTAATCGTTATTGGATAAATTGGGACATTCTCCGAAGGTAGATAATCTTCATTTCAACTCAGCGCAATCTTCATACAAATGTCGCGCGCCGATCACGTCGGGGTCACCACAAATATGTTTGAGAACATACAACTCATTTAAACATATCACTTTATTAATATATTTTAACGTTTTAGTAAAATAAATAACATTTCTTCTTCTTTGTAAAAAATCAATAATTTCAACAGAATCAACAAAATCATATATCTAGTCAATGTCAATAATCGAATTCCGAATTCATTAGGCGATCAAGCGGCCAGCACGTAGGGACACGACGGTAGCACCAATGAGGCGCTAACAGTGTGTGTGTATTTTATCCTCCTAAGGCCCAAGGTCCTACCTAAAGTACTTATTCAGTTCGATGAAATTTAAATCATATTCAATTGGAACAGAGTCGCATTTGTTTTGTTTCGTTCAATTTTCAAACAAAACCAAAATCAACTCTATTCCCTGCACTAAAGGTTCAAATTTATGTGGCAAACTATGGGCTTTTCATTTGTTTGGCTGGGCCTTAGGAGGCTAAGAATCACTAAGCCCCACTTGGACCATTCACTAACCCGGGGTTAACCGGTTTAACCTGGAGTTACCATGGTTACCCGTACATTTTGACACTGGCTTAACGGTTTAGCCGGTTAACCCCGGGTTAGTGTATAACTCAAGTATTTATTGTTTACTTCCAGGCGCTCCTGTATACCTCTCGTATCCGCACTTCTACGACGCTGAGCCATCGCTTCTCGACAAATTTGAGGGTCTGAAGCCAGTCCAGAAGACCCATGAAACCTACTTCATGATTCAACCGGTAACTATAAATTGTTACCTAGTTTGTCGCTTAGGTATTATGCTTATGTATCTTTTAGTGTTCAATATGGCATAATCTTCTGCGGAAATTCAACCAAATTTAAAACTCGGATATACCTAATGCTTAGGGTATTTATTAGTCATCTACATATATCTCTCGTGCTCGCACTTCAAAATAGATAAACTAGCTCTTACCTTGGATTCCTCATACTCGTTATCGGTGCAAGCCATAATCAATAGATTATAGTTTAGAACAGGTCAGAACTGACTAGTCTCATTATTGTTGTAGGTTTTACTTAACAATAGACAATAGGATTAGCCGTCGAGCTCTATTTGAAAGCTACACACTATACCCTCTTATATAAATCAGTTGTTGTCAAGGACTCGTGGTGTTTTATTGAATACTACATCGCTGGCCCAATATTACAGGGCTCTATGTAACATTTTCAAGATAGTTGGAATTCGACTTAATGTCACTATGACAATGTTCAAATTTCAGTTCAATAAAAGTGAAACATAGAACCCTGTAATATTGGGCCAGCGACATGGTGACAGCGGTGGGACACGATCCCAAGCCCTTCCGGACTGGGTGGTGGTGGTTGTGGTGATTACAAATTTGTTAAAAGGGGCCAATATCTTTATACAAATTTTCCAGAAACTCGGTGTGCCTCTGGAGGGCTTCGTGCGTGTACAGCTGAACATCAAAGTGAGCCGCGCGCCCAACATCTACGTGAACAGCATCAACAAGTTTCCCGACATCATCTTCCCAGTCATGTGGATCGAAGAGGTTAGTAAGGGGTTGGGCGCAAATCACGGGAGGTGTCCTCCCACTTTTTGACCCCCCTCCTCCTTGGCAATATTTGGTGAGGTTTTTGGCTACCCGCCCCACATAACCTCACGTGTATTTTTTTTTAAATTTTCCATCCGACCGGTCAAGGCCACGCGCTCCAAAATTTCGTAAAATAGACTCGCTATTTTGAAATGCGGAGTGAAGATTTATGTTCAACGAAACCGAGAAAAAATATCTACTCATGTGGTAGGTATTTTTTCTTAGTTTCGTTCACTGTAGAAAAATACACGTGAGGTCTCCTTATACCCCCCTCCCCCAACGTGATCTGTCGTGATTTTTTCGTGACCCCCCACCCCCTATCGAACCTCGCGTGATTTGTGCACAAGCCCTAACCTAAAAGATGGAAGAAGTAAGGAAGAAATGGAGGAAGTTCTGCCCCCTAGAATGTCCTATAATATAATATTTATTTATTTTATTTCTAAAGCGCATTTTAAATTCACATGCCAGCCCGTCACTTGCACCATTCCACTAACCCGGGGTTAACCGGTTAAACCTTAAATGGTTACCAGTACAATTTGACACTGTGGGATGGTGCAAGACCGTTAAGAAACACTAGCAGAATAAAATATTTTAAATTTTAATAACGACCATCTCATCCTTACAGGGTATCCACGAAGTAACAACCCCCATCTGGCGATGGATCTACCTAGCCACCACAGTCGGCCCCATCGCAGCCCCCCTACTCACCTACTCAATGATCGTCTTCGGCATCTTAACCATCATAGCCGTCTTCATCAAGGCCTACAAAAGCTTCGTCATCGGACAAAATTCTATAGAAATAGTCGAGATAGGACGAGAGACTTTAAGAAGGGGTTCCATGATTCTACATAGTACGCAGAAGATGTGTTCAAGAGAACCCCCTTATATTTTGTTGCCACAGACAAGTATAGATGGCGTTAGGGAGTTTAGTCAGAGTTTAGGTGATATAGGGAAGTCTGATCTAGGTTTAGAATGTGAGACTTTAATTAGGTCTGACAATAGTTTTATAATGTCTGAGAGAAGGTGTAGCTTAGGGTTTAGGTTACCACACTTTTAGGTTAAGCGTGGATGTGTTACATTGTGTATGTATAACATTAACATATACCTACTAGGCCATTGTTAGAGTTACACTTAGAAGTCTGCAACGATTTTGATAGCACACGCAGTGCAAGTGTTATTTTAAACGTCAAACTTCTATGAAATTATGACGTTTAATAACACTTGCACTGCGTATGCTATCAAAATCGTTGCAGACTTTTCTTGGTCTAACTCTACCTATATTTCTGTGGCCCTAATGAATCCTTGTACCCTTTTTCACTAGGTCTACAGATTTTATATGAATGAAAACAACTTGAATTTTCTTTTTTGCTTTTTTTTCTAAGTTTCATTGCCAAGGTAGTATTTTGATGTTTTTGTGCGGTTAATATTAACAATAGACTTTTTAACGAATCAAGAAAATGCTCAAATTACTTACGTAACATTTATGCCTAATTAGCGTGTCAAAAAGCATTTGTCTCTTTCAGACTAAGCTTGTTAGAAAGAGATGAAAGTTTTACGCTATTCTCAAATATTCATATGTTAGTGTTATACGTTAAAATCGTTTATGCTTGTACGTGCCAGTGAGTGACGTTTTGACAAAATTATTTTTAGGAATCTTAATACATGGACAATTTTATATATTACATATATCATAAAGGTGTACACTAGGTCAAGGCGGGAACAGTGGATCAGCTTGAACAGTGGCTCACTCAACCTAATTTCATAATGAGAGAGGCTATTTGTTTCTTTGCTAATACAGCAGGAACATTCAGTACTCGAACCAATCCAAATGGACGAGCAATGGTTATTCTAACACGCGAGGGTGCTACAGTATAGATCGATATTTAGGCGTCTGAGCCACTGTTCCCGCCATGACCCTACATTATTTTCAGATCCGGGAATTTTTATGTTATTTCTACTCAAAATCACGAGCTCTTTCGATCCTAATAAGAGAAAAAGACTGTCCCAAGATTTTTATTTCCATTCCGTTACAATTTTTCATAGACTTTTATGACGGTAACGAATTGGAAGAAACAAAAAATGTATGGAAATTTTGGGACATTCTTTTTCTCCTATTATGACCGAAAGAACCCGTGATTCTGAGTAGAAATAATATTAAAAATAACAAATCTAACAAAAAGTTTAATGTCATTAAATAAAATGGCCGACCTACAGTTCTCTATTCTTAGATAACAATTTTGATTATTTGTTTATTTTTCGTGATGTTTTTAGAAACGTGACAAATTAAACATGATGTTGTTTAGAAAAACATCACGTTTTGTCGTAAGTGCTATTAGTTCAAAGGTTAAAGCGTCATTTGTTATTTTTTATTGCCAGGTTAACGAAGATGTTATTCTAGTGTATTAAATTGACGTTATGCGCAATAATAACAGTAAGAGTCCGCCTATGGGGCTATTCATAAATTACGTCATTTCAAATTAGGGGTGGGGGGGAAGTCTGGACATCGGATGATGGTAGCATGACGTAGGAGGAAACGGGGTCATTCGAAGCATGATTTTTGGATGATTTTAGGGGGGGGGGAGGGTCAAAAATCGTCAAAAATCGATGACGTAATTGACGTAATTGACAGCCCTTATGCTAAGTTTGCACCGATTTGACATTAACGATCACATTGCCACCAGTACCGTCTTTAACATAAGGGCACACGGGGCCCGTGCCCAGGGCCCCCATCCTCAGGGGGGCCCGAAGGACAGACAGTATATTTTATTACCCATAATAAATAGAAGATCATAGTAGAAAAATGTTAATTTAATTAGCTTTCTTTACTTACCAAAACGGCCCCAAATTCTTATGTGCCCAGGGGCCCCAGCATAGTTTAAGACGGACCTGATTGCCACAATATGTCATTGTAAATCTCATGCTGCAAAATGAGCTTAGTCCAACTCTAAATGGGACCCACTTTCCGATTTTAAACTGTTTTTTTTTTCACAATTGATATCAGTTAGCCGAAAGACCGTTATTAGGGACTCTTAAAAAACCGGACAAGTGCGAGTCGGACTCGCCCACCGAGGGTTCCGTACTTTTTAGTATTTGTTGTTATAGCGGCAACAGAAATACATCATCTGTGAAAATTTCAACGGTCTAGCTATCACGGTTCGTGAGATACAGCCTGGTGACAGACGGACGGACGGACGGACGGACGGACGGACGGACAGCGGAGTCTTAGTAATAGGGTCCCGTTTTATCATATCATATCATTTATTCCATTGTAATCATGTTCATTTGTACATTTGGTCTTACATTTGGCAAGTAGGTACATGATACCCTGCTAGGGTGTACAATATAGGATTTTAACTTATACCTAATTTTAATTTCAAGAAATATTAAATGTCAAAGAAATAAATAATAATAAATTAAGACTAATTCATACTAATTCATAATTTTACCCTTTGGGTACGGAACCCTAAAAAAAAATCATCTAATTTATGCTCAGTGGAAACGTCTCCATGAGTTACGTCATCTGCAAAAGTGCATCACTGTAATTAAAACTTATATCAAAACATTAACATTATTTTTAAATTTTTTGTCAATAGGGAATATTAGGCAAAGCTCTGCGTAGGTGGCACCTTTGTGGCACATACAGTAAACAAACCACATTGACACATGGCCTACCGCGAAACAAGAAAATCGAAATTTCGTTATCTAATCTCTTTATCACTCTTGCATATTCGAGCGATAAAGAGGCAGATAGCTAAAATTCGATTTTCGCGTTTACCGGTAGGCCCTTGTTAACAAACCGCCTTGATGCATCAATGTCATATTTTATTGTCTGTGAAAACTTGTCAAAAAACAGTTTAAGGCACAGTATGTATAAGTTAGTCTATGAATTTACTGCGTCGGTAGTGCTGCACTCTGGCGGCAGAACATTGCAGTAATATCCCCTATTGTTTTTACAAATCCGCATAAGTGCCTAATGCGGAAATCTATTGTTTAGCGAGTTATGACATTTGACACGCACGATTTGTCCCTGTCTAAAAATATCACAAAACTAAAGTATTTGAACAAATTAAATTATTTCAGAAAAAAAATATTGTTTTTATCAAGTAGAAACACTACTATATAAATTATAAACTGAAATAAATGTCATATACTAAGAAAAAGTGACCAAGGCCTTTAATGCCCCAGGCTGGAATCGAACCAACGTCCTCTGCTATCGCGGCAGGTGCCTAAGCCACTGGGCCACCGGGCCACAGCGGCATAGGGGGCTATTCATAAATTACGTCATTTCAAATTAGGGGTGGGGGGGTCTGGACATCGGATGACGGTAGCATGAAGTAGGAGGAAATGGGGTCATTTGATGCATGATTTTTGGATGATTATAGGGGGGGGTCCAAAATCGTCAAAAATCGATGACGTAATTTATGGACAGCCCCTAGGGAAATTTTCCAAGTATATGCACTTCTTACTGAAGGCTTATGGCGCCCCCTGGCCATCTCTAAGGTAGAGGCCTTGGTCACTTTTTCTTAGTATATGACATTTATTTCAGTTTATAATATCACAAAACTTTCTTTTTAACGCTACAGATAAAAACAAAGCATACAAACTTAACCTATTCATAATTTTGTTAAAAACGTTTTTTTATTGTATGAATGAGGTTCGAATTTTTTAATTTTAAGAATATTTGCTCATTACCTATACAAGTTCCCAAATAAGTGAAATATGTAGTATAAAATATTATAAAAAAAGTCCCTTACGACATTTACGCTTAACCATAATTGTTGTAAATTGTATATTAAGGGAGTTTAGGAAAAATTACGTAATGGTACATAAGGGTGTGATATTTCGGCGGTTCCGTGGGAATCTGCCGAATCCTACACCAGAGCAAGTGACGCCGCAACAGAAAACTGCGTCACGAAAATGATTTTTTAGTATTTAAGTTTTTTATTATTGTATATATATGTTAGTTTGTAAGGTATGTATATATGGGCCTTAGTAGCCTGAAAATAAATGCTTTGATTGATTGATTACGATACAAGTGCTAATTACTTTTTCGAACGTGTATTGTGCAACGTTTCGCAGTACATATGGCCCTTTAAATTTTCGATATACACACGTATATACTCCAAAACGTAATTCAAGACCAAAAAAAGTAAGAAAATGTTGCCACTGCAATAATTTGTTTGTAAAATAGTAAATTCCTTTTGATAAATAATCACGCTAAGATAGTTTATTTATTCGTAATTTTACTCCTACTATTAAAAAAAGTACTTTTATTTACTTAATTTTACTTAAATACAAGACGCGTTATTAGTAAAAAGTGGCAACATTTTCTTACTTTTTTTGGTCTTGAATTACGTTTTGGAGTATAGTGCCAGTTACCGCACGAGGGTGGTAAAGAAGCACCGTATGTACTGTAATAGGTATTTACGATACAAGTGCGGAAAAGAGGAAATTCGAACGAGTGGCGATAAATTAAATCGACACGAGTTGCCAATTACCTATTCGCACGTGTATCGTACAACGTTTTACAGTACATATGTATGGCCCTTTAAACTTTTGACATCGCACGAAAAGTGCTATTTTACGCACTAGTGCGGGAAAATAGGACCATATGTACTGTAAAATAAATTTCGTGATTTATTTTTCGGGAAATATTATAATTATGTTTAAAGATCAATGATTTATTATTGAAATTTTTGATTACGGCAATAGCTCTGAATTGAAATGTTATTTTATTGAATGTTCGTTAAATAAAGTGTGAATTGTTACTTTACTAAAAATGGGTTCAAAACGCTTAACTATATGACAACTAATTTTACTAAAACAACTCATGGTTTGGTAAACTTGGTTTGGACTGTGACATATAGGTGTATATTATACAATTATTATGCTATAATATCTTATAAATATTAACCCCCTTATTCATAAACGCGCTTAAATCTTCAATTAGCTAAATAATCATTTGTCTTTATCTGTCATTTTGACTTATGTATTTGTAAGAAAGGGTTAAAACATAATTTAACTAAATCAGACCCGTAAAGTTTTATGACTAAGGGAGTAAATATCTAAGTTTATTGGTGATGGACTTCGGTTTTCCAAATAAACTTATTTACGAATTTAATCCAAATACAAAATACAACCCTGGTAGAGCGTATTTTTATCAATATGCTCTGTATTGATAAAAATATATTTTTATAAAAATAATTTTTCGTCGTATTATGTAAGAAATTTCTTTTGTATAGTTTTATGATAAAACAATATTTATTGAATGGTTACCAGTTGAGAACAAATACATTATAAATATATATATATTATAATATGTTTCTCCGTTCTGGATTTCACGGGCCTATAAATCCCGGTCTTTTGATAGGCTTGCGTGGGGATACAGATCCAACACGTAGAGGCCCTTTGGAGAGCTTTAATGTCATGTAGAACGCCTGCTGGAACCCGTTCACAGGCGCAACAATAGACACCCATGAACCGGTCGCAGCAGGCATTGGGACTATTGTAGAAAAAGTGAACAGTATACCGGTCTATGGATTGATGTTTGGGTGGACAATGAAACTGGGCTATTGTAAAGAGTTCGGACACCTGCCATAACAATGTTAACACCGTCATCGAGGCAGGCGGTGACTCGCCGCTGACTAGATGGGCCCCTGAAACTGCCGTCGTAAAGACGACCAGGAGCAACATCGGTGTGAGCGGCTCAGGGGTGTCGAGAGGTGTGCGCCGCTTTCTACCCAGTGGCTGTTACCAGCCACTGTGCCAACTCGCGTTTTATGCATGTTTCACTTCCACCCCTGGAGCATATAGCTCTAGCGACTCCTCTCTGGGCGGCCAATGAAGGCAAGCCAGAGCTGAGAGTTCTGCGGGTCCCCTTGGGGTTCCACTCCGACCGACGAAGACACGCCGGAGACGGAGACCCTGACCGACTCTCGGGAGCACTCGGGTCCGTCCGTAGGGTCATTACTCGTTATTATATGTTTTATTATATATTATTATATTATAATGTGCATGTGATATAAGTAGGTACGATTTATATGACCTGTTTTATAATAACAAAAATAATTACTATTTGACAAGTCTGTAACAGGCAAACAAATATATTACATGTCAATTTTTAAAATTTATAGATCATAATTCATAAGTATATACAAGTCCAAATTTCAAAAGACAGGTATATTTACACTAGTTATATTTATTATTTTTATAAAATTGATTGTTCGAAATGGAATTTTGCTCAATTTTTGATGAATTGTATATTTTAAGTATACAATCAAGTAAGTAGGTGTATTTTAAAGTTGTGGAACTAAAAATGACGTTTTTAACGACAAATGTTCTTGTTAAAATATGACTATTTAAATAAAATATATCAATTTAAGATTATGATGCTACATTCATAAGTATAAGTCGGTCTATACGTTTAATTTTCATTAACGACAATGGACAATATAATTAAACATAAACTTAGAATTCATTTTTGTTAACCTACTTTTGAGGAACTATATAAATTTATAGTTTTTAAAATCGGTTAAAAATTGATAAAAGAACAAATATAAAGGAAGATGATTTTTTTAAAGAGGAAATTAAACTACGTATACTATTCATATTTATAATAAAATCTAACTTTTTCCCGCGTTTTTCTCTCGGCCAACTTAGTTTTTAATAAATAAAAAAATAAATTAGATATTATTCCGGTAGTTATATTTTGAAAGGTTCCAAAGGAGGAGAAAGCCGCGGGCAACAGCTAGTTAAGTTTATGAAGAGCTTTAAATCATCAAGACTTCTGTTTTTGTTCTATTATTAGAAGTTTTTTTCTCATTTCATAGATGGCGCTTTCATTGTATAAAATTATGTGATACTTGTATACTATTCTATATTCGTTTATTATATATTTGTGTTATTTATTTGTAAGTTTAATTACTAGAGATTAATATAGTAATAATATCATTTAATACATGCTCTGAGAGTATTCAATATGGTTTATATAATTTAATATATATCCAATAGGGAATATTAGGCAAAGCTCTACGTAGGTGGCGTAACTAGTACACATACAGTAAACAAACATCAATGACACATCATACGTCACATGGCCTACCGTGAAACACGACAATAGAAAGTTCGGTTTCTGCCTCTCTATCACTCTTGCATATTGGAGCGATAAAGAGGCAGATAACTAAATTTCGATTTTCGCGTTTACCGGTAGGCCCTTGTTAACAAACCGCCTTGATGCGTCAATGTCATATTTTATTGTCTGTGAAAACTTGTCAAAAAACAGTTTAAGGCACAGTATGTATAAGTTAGTCTATGAATTTACTAGAGTACTACTGCTGCACTCTGGCGGCAGAACATTGCAGTAATATCCCCTATTAAATTAAATTGATAAACGTTCAATGAAATCATAAATGATACTTTCATACAGATTCATACTTTCATGGCATAATTACGAGAAACTTATATTTTCACTATTTTTTTTTTACAATGACTTTAAAAGTAACATTTTATTAAAAAATGTAACGCCATCTGTCGAAATGTTCACGTAAGTTTAAAAACCTCATTTAAAATAGTAAATAAGGTGCCTACACTACATTCCATGTGAGTTATAGAAATGGGTAAATATGGATTTTTGTACGATCGTACTAAGAAATTGTAAATAATATTTTATAAGAATGTTCTTTTGTATCCAATTTTTGTTTATAATAAAAGTTATGGTAAACTTGAATTATATTTTATTATTTTTAACCCCACACACAGTTAGATATTATAACTACGGCAAAAAATTAAAAAATATAACATTTTTTTGTTAAATATGTATAATTTTGTATTTGTATTTATTTATTTGCATAATCACATTACATTACACAGATGGTATTTGCAAAGTAAGAGGTACTGATGAGGTAGAAGTAGGGCATAGCAAATATCTTACACACTAACATTAAATTTAGGTACATATTAAAGAACAAATAATAATTATTTAAAACATTCATATAAAATTCAATTAGTATAGCGTCTTTGAATAATGTCACAAAAATCCCAAAGTCATATACTTTTGTAACTAAATTGACATGCACCTATGCATACATTTTAAGGTCTTTAAAGCGGCGAGACGGCTTGAATGGTGAAAAAAAAAAAAAAAAAAAAAAAAAAAAAAAAAAAAAAAAAAAAAAGTCGTGTGGCAAGCCATTTCGGTCAGTAGAAAAAAGCGGCAAATTTGAAAAATGTAGTCGCGAATGGTTGACCATCATAGAAAATTTTAACTTTGCGTCTTTTCCTGCATAGCGCGACATAAAATAGTAGAAATTAAATATAATGGAACTAAAAATTCCCATACTAAATTGTTGCTATGTTTAAGCGTTTTACGTCAAAAATGTGACAGTTACGTAGGGAAGTGGCGCCCTTAATAATTTTATACAATTTCTTGTCGGACTACACAGTCGACATCAGATATATTGGAGCGGCCGAGCTCAAAAACATCTAAACGCGCTCTAACGCCTTGACAATAGAGGCGTGTGCAATATTTTTGAGCACCTTAGCCTCTCCGATATAGGGTCATTGCGCTAGTTTTCGCCCGACTCTAGTTTTCGTCCACTTGACGAAATTTGAATATAAACCTTCATTGCTCCACAAAATTGGACTTAATGCGATCCTTAATATCTACACAATTTATCTATCTACATAAAAATCATATTTCTCAAGTAGCAAATTAAAAATAAAATGTATTATTTGCTAATCCGTCAAGTGGACGGAAACTGACACGGACGGACTGCCGCAATTACCCTATCTGATGGCGTCTGTACCAGAGTAATGAGTAGCGATAGGACAAATCATCGCAAAACCATCAAAAATCATTTCATATCTCACAAAATAGGACAAGATTGATTAAACTCATATTATGTACACAGTTTCTTTATAAAATTTCCAGTTTTCACTCAAAAACTGCAGTTTAAAATTGTTAAAAGAATTGTATCATGTTCCATACGATATTTATTTTTGCGATAAATTGTCCGAACTCTGGAATAATGAGTATATTATGCTAGCACATCGGCGGCCATCAAAGCCAGCTTCTGCCCATTGTAGACGCGCGCGGCGACCTCTCGGTAGCCGGCGGAGCGCGCCGCGGCCTGCGCGCCCGGGGTCGAGAACACATTGCCTGTCCCGCGGAGCCCTAGGGCTCGGCACATTGTAATTCTAGACAATAAATTAATAATATTATAAAATAGACAGCGTTGACTGGTAGAGAAGGCTCTAAAGCACCAGATCTGCCAGAAAAATGAATTATTGTTCGTGACTTAGAGTAGAGACAAAGAAAAAATTTAGGTACCTATCTTGTTACAATATTAGTTTCTTACGTTAAATTAGGTTTTCGGCCGAGAGCCGCATCATTGATTGAGCCGCAGCCGGATTGAATTCAAAAGTATTTTGTAAGTAAAAATTTGCAGGTTTGAAGAGTTCCTTATTCTGAACACGACATAAATTTGGGTAAAAAAATACAAATTTTGTGTATATCACTTTTGCAACGATCCATACTAAATGAATGTGAAAATGAGTTACAAATATGACATTTCTTTTTGGGCCACTTTTTTTTTTTATCGGTGGTCCCGTTGTAGTACGATAGGTAGAAATAACCCAAAAGTTGATGGAATTTCGAAAAAAAGTAAATGGTACACTTTTAAGTGAAAATGCCCATATCCACGGTGAAATTGCGCTTATGTTGTACAGAATAGGGAACTCTATCTATCCTCCCAAGTGTTTTCAAAATCTAAAAAACAAAAAAATAACAAAATATCCAATTTAATATATTTCTACACACTTCAAAGTAAGCTTACCTAGATTTCAGTAGGTATGTCGCAATGCCAAGCCCACGGAACTCCGGTAACACGAACAGCCCCAGTGAGAACAGGTACACGTCGGAATCGAACCTGGTAAACAGGTCTCCTGACGCCGTCAGTGCCTCCACCACTTCAGTAAACTGGTCGTATTTGTTCAAAGTTAAAGGGTCCTTGGTAGGCTGGGAAACAAAAAAATAACATTCACTGCCAACGTTTTCGTAGCACTACGCTCGTAGCCGGTCCCAGTATTTTTCCGCTTTGTAGAGGAAAGCAACTACGAACAGAGAACCCACCGAGCAGGTTCCCGGCACGCAATGAAGAAATACAATACAATGTGTTAATTTAATGTTATATCTTTCAGTGTATTTTATTTTCTCTACGTTGCATTTTTTTATGTTAACGAGTTAACCCTTTAACCAGGCTGACAGTTCAAAAATGACAATCGAATGTCAGTCTTACACATCGAAAATAGAACACATGTTTGAAGTGCCGTATGTGGGAAATATCCCTTAGCCTGGTAAAGCGTTAATCTTTAGCTCAATTGTTTCTGTCTAATGTATGTTTTTTCTATTTTGTTATGTTCGTTACATGTTGAATGTGACCATCACCGGATGGTCTCATCGGGAGATCAGCGCTGGAAGTCACCATCATGGTGAGATGTGACCATTTCATGGCACTTTCTCCTTACTATGTTTTATGTTTTGTTTGATTTTCTCTTCTGTTTGTGCTTACGAATAAATTTTCTATTTTATACAATTAAGATATTTTTCTAACGTTTAATAAAGTGTAACCCGACTACGTTATTTTGTTTCGGTTAAGAAAACTTCTCGTTTCAAAGTCGGTTTAAAATGGCCTATGTATGTGTATATGTATATAGGAACTTCCTGTCATTATCATTGCCTCAAAAAATCCGATGTCTGGTGATACGGGTGTCATCTATTGGGCATTATCATATCGAGGGTCAAAACTTAAACCGTTTGAAAGCCAGACGGCGAAGGCATATGACGTGCCCCGTACGCCACGCGATCGCGATTATTTAAGCGAAATTGAACTTTACCGAGTCCCGCGTAAGTCTCTATTGCATTGGCGAAGCTGACGGCCACAGCAGTCTGTGGCGGTCAAAAGGTTAACATGCTTGATTTCCTTAATATCCTTACCTGTTCTTGTCCCTTTTCCCGTACAACCGTGAAATGTATGGCTGCGACCCTTGGGACCTCATCGTCGACAGTGCAACAGATAATCGCCATGTTAGATCGCATGATCTTCATCCATTTTTGTTGCATCTGAAGACGGGAGACAGGGTCTTCTAGGATTCCTTAAAAATAATTTAAAGTACTTAATAACTAATATATTTTTACAAAACTACTTAGGTATAATACATACATTTAAACACATTTAAAATAAATTACAATTAAATAAAAACTAAATTTTAACTAATAAAAGTAGTCCCCCAGGGGCCTATTTCTCGAACGGTATTATAGTCTAATAATATTAGTATGTTGCCATGGCAACCCATACGGTTTGACAGTTCGTAGACTAATAATATTAGTCTAAAACCGTTCGAGAAATGGGGCCCAGATCTGATCCCTGCGGAAGGGTGCCCATAGGCCATAATGCTGGCTACATTCCCCCGCTGGGGGCCGATTTTTGAATTTCGACCGCTCGATTTCGTGTATTTCGTTCAAGAATATCTCCACTACTAGGCATTTAAATTCTACTAATAGAATTGAAATCGAGTGGTCAACACCCCTCGATTCCCAATTTATATCGCTCGTATTTCAAAAATTAGCATTTCGCCGTTTTCCACCGATTTTCGAGTTACGAAATCGAGCGCTGGAAATTCAAAAATCGGCCCTCTGAATGGCAATTCCGATTCTTAGGCCAAGAAATGAGTGGTGGTAAAATTAAAAACTAATCTAAATTAAAACACTTCTAAATAAGGCTCCGCGGCAAAAATGCTGGCAGCATTCCCTCGCTGAATGGCAATACTTATGGGCAGCGAGAGAAAGCTGCCAGCAGTCTGGTCACCGGTAGTATCGATGAGCTTTTTGCATAGTTCAACAAAACAAGACGTCTACTTACTTAAAGGTTTGCATATAGCAGATTCGTTAAGGAATATATTCGTCATGTACCCAAGCGCTATGTCATAATATTCTTCTGACAGGTCTTTTATTATGAATTTCTGCTTCGTCTTCTCGCAGGTAAACTCTGACCAAATTCTGGGGTAATTTTCTTTTGATCTTTCCCAGACCATTTTATTGAACTGTAAAAAATAAACTCAAAAATATATAGTAGTGACAAGAATGAAGAAAACCATAGAAGAACGAAAAAAAAGTTAGTGAAAAAGGGAAATTAAATAAAGTGCCATTATGGCGAAATCCCTACTAATACATATTATATGTACATACCAAATAATATTTAATATTACAAAATGCGAAAGTGTGTCTGTCCGTCTGTTACCTCTTCACGCTTAAACCGCTGAACCGATTTAGACAAAATTTGGTATGATAAAGCTAGTATACCATAAGTTCGTTTTGTCACATTTTAGATTAGATTTTGCAGAGATCACTTCATGAAATTAATGAAAATATCAATTAAACATCGCTTATTTGGAAATTACAGATGTTTACAACTAATGAACCGAAAATCGGTCTTAAAAATGTCCCAAGAACATAAGAACTTGTTAAGGGTTTAAAGACCATCTAAACGCATCTGTAGTATTTTTTTAAACGTCCCAATGGTCGAAAGAGCTCTTAAATAAAATTTCGGGGACCTTAAAAAAAAACACTGCAATATGCTTGCTTTTATCTTTAAAAAAAAAACATATTTGTTAAATAATTAAATCGCTTATTCTGAAGAGTAACTATTGCCCAGGCTAGCGTGCCAGTATAAAACAAATTAGGAGGAAATTATTTGTCTATAAAAACAAATAAAAAAAACACTTACCTGGAACTAGAACTAATAACTATAAAAATACTATAAAAGAAAACGGTAACGATTTATTTTACACTGACGTCTGTTATGATACGTTGCGTAAAACTCGATCGCAGTCCTCTCTTCAATCTTAGTATATTTATCTTACTTACATATACACGTGTTGTATTCTGTGATATCACAGTCTTATCGCCCGGTAACACTAATCATTTAAAAATATTGTGAATAGTTCTATTATCTTAGGCGATTGATAAAGTTGCGCATAGAGTAATATAAGTAAATAAACAGTGGTAACTCCATACATCAGTTTTCTTACCAAATCGCGAGTTATTTCGTAGTCGACATCTAGTGTCAAGTAGCGGAATTTATCAGTACGATAGAACGGGGTGACTTTCAAATGCAGGGGCGACTTTAAAATTCTAGTTTCTAAGCCATAATATATTCTTATGCGAGATTTTTTACAGTAGGTGAATATGAATATATAGTAATCTAACTAGTTACAGGAACATTTTCAGTAATAATGATTAATGGTAATTCTATGGCCGTTTTAAATCTATCAAAGTAACCCCAAATTTTCCAAAGTCACCCCGTTCTACGGTACTGCTAGTTGACAATAGATGCTGACTAGCTGACTGCTGACTAGTTGACCATAAAGGTCGCGAACTAAACGAAAAAAATTTGAAATGGTATTTTTTTTAATATCTTATAAGTAACGTTGCCCAGAAAAGTGGTAAAGCTGGGGTTGGTATTGCGGGCGACATACATGATGATTTTTAATCGGTGATCAGGAGTAGAAAAATATTAATATCTAGCCAAATTAAACTTATTAGTCTAGGTCTCACGCAATTATCTCATTGTTTAATTAATTAAAAGTTAAAACAAAATTAAAACTAATAACCACTAAATACATGGTTATCCTACATGAAGTAACTACGATACGTCAAGAGCCATCGATATGGCGGGAAATTTGACGGATCTATGACTTTGTTTATGCATATGACAATGACAAGCTTATTACCCATAAATTATCAATGGGGTTGGCCGGTGGAAGTTTTTAGCAGATGGCGCCATCATAGCTTGCCCCGTGAATCCCTAGAATTGTGTCAAATTTTTGTTTTTTTAATACCCTGGATGCCAGCTCTTTAAGCCAAATCTCATAGAAAAAGGGGCAAGCTATGATGGCGCCATCTAGGCAAACCTTTGACAGTTGCCAACCCCATTGCCATTAAGTTTGTAAAGAGGCAATTAATAGCTCATAGGTACTTATTAGTAGAGTGACAAGGATATTAGGATAAAATTGATCTCAAAATTAAAATTATAATAAAATAACAAATTTGTTTCCATGTAATTACGACTTCAACGTGATCTACATCAATCACTGAGTTAGAAAAAAATGTTCCTGATCATCGATTAAAAATCATCGTGTATATTATTCACCCCGTAAATAGCACGTGACAAAAAAAACCGGGCAAGTGCGAGTCGGACTCGCGCACGAAGGGTTCCGTACCATAATGCAAAAAAAAAAACAAAAAAAAAACGGTCACCCATCCAAGTACTGACCACTCCCGACGTTGCTTAACTTTGGTCAAAAATCACGTTTGTTGTATGGGAGCCCCATTTAAATCTTTATTTTATTCTGTTTTTAGTATTTGTTGTTATAGCGGCAACAGAAATACATCATATGTGAAAATTTCAACTGTCTAGCTATCACGGTTCGTGAGATACAGCCTGGTGACAGACGGACGGACGGACAGCGAAGTCTTAGTAATAGGGTCCCGTTTTACCCTTTGGGTACGGAACCCTAAAAACGTCACGTATGTCAGTAAAGGTTATAAAAAGAAAGTACAGGTTTGAGCCTAAAATGTATTTATTGACTAGCGCCTTATTATGCAATAATATGTATATTTAACTTGGAAACTTACAACTATCAAGCGTATATCTATAGTATACTAGAGAGTGGACATTTTCACTATATTTATAAAAAAAAACTTCGTTAAAATACTTTAGTAAAATTACAATTTTTTTATTACTACATGTATACAGATAATAATGATAAAAAAATCATTTTTTTTTTCACCATTCCTTTACGTATATCCGTTGCATCGTATAGACGACATCACTTATTTTTTTATTAAGCAATTTTATGCTTTACCTACTTGCAATGAAATGATATTATATTTATTTAATTTTACATCAATATTTGTGACGCAATATTAAGTAAACTTTTATTAAAATCATTTACATAGTTCCCATTTCTGTTTTAAAAAATACAATACTGTTTCATTTCAATATTTGATTTTTATTCAATTAATTTTCGCAAGAAACATTTTTAATTCAGAAAAGAGAACTTTTTTATATTTCCAAAGCCGTTCAAAATAAAGTTTTTTAATAAATTTACACTTACATTAAAAAGTATTTCCATTATAGCGTATACAATTTTGAATCGAATTTTCAGAGTATACATATGTATTATGTAACTGTATTAAGGAGTCGTATAATCTTGAGTTCTTAAATTATATCACTATCTCTAGTATGGCTGCCTTAAAAAAACTTACAATGAGTACTTGTAATGTAGATTTTTGAAAAATTCCTAGCAACTCAAAAAGAAATGGAAATTTACCTATTACAAAAAAATGATAGTTTATTCCGATAATTTGTTCGTGAAATAAAAAAATAATCCTTAGGTAATTACAAAACTATATATATATATATATATATTGTATTATTATGCATTAGTAGGTATTGTATTTCGAAACAAGGCACTATATTAATTTTATTCAGATAAAAAGCAGTCAATATTATTAAGTTTTATTATTGTTTACATTCCTGATTTGTAGGCTGATGCCAAGTAAAATAATTTTTCAAAAATCTACAATTATTTTACAAAACTAATACATTTTATAAATAAATAAGTTTCCACTATGGACGGTTCTCGTGGTACAAAATACTTTTTTCTATTTCATTCAGTCGTTTGAGGGCGAAAACCGAAACTTTCACAACCGGCTTGAAAATTGACGAACGCAAGCTAGTTATTTAAATAGCAAACAAGGAATATAAACATTAATATATTTACATTAAAGGCGAAGGAACTACTTATTTTAGGCAACTTGTTTACTAGTTAAATAACTCTTTTAAATGCCGTTGTTAAATAAAATAAATTTTATTTGAAATTTTTGTGTTTTTTGAAGTAAAAACTTTACAATAAAAAAATAACGCATACCTACGTGAACGACCTCGGTTATTTTCGGCCTTGGTAAACTCTCCTCATCATGTAATCTATGACTTCTGACACTTTACTTTTACCAAAGATAATTTAAATAGAAATATAGAATAGTCACAGTAAATTTACTGCCATCTTTCAACACATGACATGCCATACTTTGGTCTACGTGTAGATGGCGACACTTTTTGATATTTAACAAATTTAACACGTCAGTGAAAAAATAAGGATCAAAGAAGTCAAATGGTGTTCCAAAAGTTTTAATCATGTGTCGAAAGTTCGCAGTAAATTTACTGTGACTACAAAATTTACTTTGACAATATGTTTTTAAACAAAATATTTACGTAATATCTTTCTGTGGTTTAATATTTTAATTTTAAAATATAAGTATTTAACAACGGCATTCTGTGCTGTAACAAAAATCAAAATGGAAGCGTATTTTTGTCACATTAATTACGAATAATTTGAATTTAAAATAGTGAGGTATGATTTACGTATACATGTTTCTATGCTAGGATAAAATGGCAATTAATTTAGTGGCTTATTAATATGACTCATAGACATTTTAATAATTTAGTAAAAAATATTAAATATTTAGTATTTAGGGAACGACCCACAAAAATATTGTCAAAAAGAAAAGTCAGTCATTACATAATTCATTTTTTGAGGATGGATCATTTTCGCCTCAACGGTAAACTATAGACGAGCGTTTCTTTAATTTTTTGCCATTTTTATATATTGTGACCTTTTTTGCCACTTTTGTGTTATTTCTACTTAGAATCATGAGCTCTTTCGATCCTAATGGGATAAAAAATGTCCCAGTGTTTTTTTTGCTATTGTGCTACCATTTCCCTATACATTTTGTATGGCGGTAACAAAAACGAAAGTTTGATAATTTTAGGACACTTTTTTTCTCCTATAAGGATGCAAAGGGCTCGCGATTCTGACTAAAATAACACAAAAGTGGCATAAAAGGTCAAAATATATAGAAATGGCAAAAAATAAAAGAAACGCTCAGACATAAAAATTAATGCATCTGTTTTCTATATCGATACTTTTTTGTCATTTCATTCTCGGGACTAATAATTTAACAAATTAAAAATAGAAAAACAAAAAGTTTACCGCAAGAAATCATTAATACTGTCAATAATACTTTAGATAGTAATTAAAGTCAATTTAGAAGCTACTAATATTAATTGCCATCGAGTTATTCTTAAAATTATGGTATACCGTTTCAGTATTGCGACGTCTTTTTCATATGTTTTAGTACACTATCTCAATCAAGAAATAATGCTTTTTACAATACGTATGTTTGTTTTTTTCACCAGCATATTTACAATTTTTTCGTGTATGTAATTAGGTTTCATTTAATTTTTGATCAAAGACCACAATATCCATAAACAACATGTCATTTGCATGCTTTTCCGACATTGTGTATAGTCTGACAAAAAAGAGTAGAAATAAAAAAGTGGCAATACTGTAGTGTCATCCCGTTTTCTTCTACACCGTGTTTTTTTTTTATTTCCGTTAATTCCAAGGGTGCATTCCTGAGCTTAAATCAAGTAACTTTCTCAAAGACACCGATGTTCTAATTAAGTCCATTTCGGAGATAATCCATAATTTATTTTTTTCCTATAAGGCCTCTACAAGCGTGTACACTTGCCTTAGGGCCGGCTTACATATTGATTAGTGTTTAGAATGAGTTCATACATTTGCTACTAAACTTAAGTACAATCTCGGTCGATTGATGTACGAAATGACATTGATATGTCACAGATTTCAATTGTTTGGTTGAGTTAAATGTAATGCCCGTGTTACAACAACGCTATATGCTACATTTAATTACTTTTTAAACAAAAAAAAAACAAAAAAGAAAACAAAAAAAAATTTTTTTTTTGAAAATTAACTATGCCATTTAGTTCTTATAAACGTACTTAACTATACCCCGAAGTTAACGGAATTCAATAAAAACACGGTGTATAGATTGATTTGAAAGGGACGACTACAGTATTGCCACTTTTTAATTTCTATTTTTTTTTGTCAGACTATAGTGAAGTGCATCATTTCTTGAAGGGGTTTTTTCGTTTATGGAATTCTGAGTATTCACAAAAACAATTATTAAAAAAACAACTTTAAAAAAAGTAACTCTTTTAACCGCCGTGCGTAAAAAACTACGCAAATTTGAACTCTAATCGTCTCTGACATATTTTTTGATGATATTATTTCAATTGTCATATTCAATGAGTAATACAGATGTAAAGTTTCATTCTATGGAACTTGCTAACTATGTAAACAAACCGCCACATCGGCCATATTGAAATTGTCTCTGAATGAATTTAGAATTTAGTGACTTTTGTTTACATAGTTAGCAAGTTCCATAGAATGACACTTTAGTGCAAAATTGTTTCCCATCGTATTTTCTCGTCTCTTCAGTCGTCAGTACTTTTTGTACCGAGACTGACTGAAATAGTAAGACACATTCGTACGTTTCCGTGAAAATACGATGGAAAATAATTATGCACTACCTGCACTAATTCGTTAGTCATTTTTGAACTGTCAGCTCAAATAAGAGTTAAGGTGCCCACTGATTAACAGTCCGCCGGACGGTATCGGCCTGTCAGTTAGAACAAAATTTTAACAGTTCCGAACAACTGACAGGCCGATATCGTCCAGCGGACTGGTAATCAGTGGGCCCCAGGTTGGAGATGTTTACATAATCTGGATAAAAATTACAATCACATCAAAATAACCTTTTAAATAAGTTTCTGTGAAGGCTCAGACCCAATTTCGATCTTAAATATATCGTAGTAAAGTTCGTTTTTACATATCATGGCTGTTTTATCGACCTTAAGTGGAAGCATTCAATACATTTTTCAAGTCCATTAATTATATTTTTCATATAATAATATTTCAAGTTCGCACTTTAGTTATATTTTTCATATTTCTAATCCCGCTTGGCAACTATTTCTTTTATTTTAGTTTTTTTTATCATTCAATGGTTAAATGTAAAATGCATTCATGGCATGGCACAACAAAGTAACATGACAAATTGAGATCAGGCGGCGTAGCACGGTCACGTTTTTATCGCTTGTCACCATGCCTGTCACGTTCTAGCAAGTATGTAAGTGCGAAAGGGACGCGCATGGTGATAGTCGATAAAAATGGAACCGTGCTGCGCCCGCAGGACATGTAGGTTTATAAAAATTATAAAGCATTTTGACAGTACATGGTGCTACTTTACCGCCCTAGGGCGGGATTAAGGAATTACATGCATATGTCAAAAATTTTAGGAGAGATATGTATGTTCTGGACCAGTTTAGGCATTTATCCCCCCTCCCCCTCCCCCCACCCAGGGAGGGAGATAAATACCTAAACTGGTCCAGAACATAGATATCTCTCCTACTCATGTGGTTATTTATTTTTTGTAGTATGACTTAGTGCATGGTCTGCTGTATGGGGGGGAAGGTCTCAGAGTCTTCGTTGGGGGGCTCCTGCTCGTCTCCTGAAGGCTCGCCCTCCTGCTCTTCCCACCCGGGGGGGGGAGATAAATACCTAAACTGGTCCAGAACATACATATCTCTCCTACTTATGTGGTTATTTGTTTATGTGTGACTTAGTGCATGGTCTGCTGTATGGGGGGGAAGGTCTCTGCGTCCTCGTTGGGGGGCTCCTGTTCGTCTCCTGAAGGCTCGCCCTCCTGCTCTTCGTCTTCTGAGGATGACAGGAGACCTGGAAGTAAACATGTCAAGTTAAGGGTGTCATAAATGTCATCTTGCAAGTTAAATTTGACCCACTTTTCGATGAAGCTGAAAATTTCCATACGTATGTAAGTCAGGTGACAATGCCATGGTACCATCGAGCTGATCTGATGATGGAGACAAGAGGTAGCCATAGGAACTCTGTGATAAAACAACGCAACCTAATTGTGTTTGGGGTTTATAGAATTGTCTCGATGAGTATTAGTTGCCTGTGGAAAGTAAACTGCAGTCAGCTATAAAAGCTTGTACCAAAAGTGAAATTTTTGTTAATGACATTTATTTCAGTTTATAATTTTGTATGAATGTTTCAGGGTATCAACGATTTCATTACCTGCGGTGAACTGTGGATTCGAGAGTGCATCAGGCCAGTACCTTTTGCTGATGGAAGATCCATTTTTGCTCTTCTTTCCACCTGAAACCGGAAAAAAAACCTTTAACAAAAATAACACTTCATACATCGCTGCCCCAATATCACAGGGTTTTATGTTACATTTTCAAGATAGTTGAAATTCGACTTAATGTCAGTATGACAATGTTCAAATTTCAGTTAGATAAAAGTGAAACATAGAACCCTGTAATATTGGGCCAGCGACATGTGTATGTAATATTAGTCTTCGTCAGTTCGTCTGTGCTTGCAGTTCAAGAGAAGTGGAGTTACTTGGATAGTAATGACAATTTAACTGCGGGTTTGTCAGCGCAGTCTAACCTGGGCTGTGAGACAACGGGCTTTTTTGTTGACTTGGGAGTAGAGTCAGCCTAGTTTGCCAACATATTGGTAATAATATAATATACTACATAACATACTGTAGATGGCATGGTGATGATGTGATGACCCATCAGGCTTGTCAGCGCAGTCTAACATGGCATGGGATGGTAATGATGAAGATATTTGAGATGGTATGGTAATGAATGATGAAGATGGTAATGATGGGATGGTAATGACAATTTAACTCACCGGGTTTATCAGCGCAGTCTAGCATAGGCTGTAGGATGCGACGGCGAGCGTTGATGAACCAGTTGTTGACTTGGAGTAGAGTCAGCCTAGCGTGCGACTAAGTAATTCACTGGTCGTGTTTTAATTTATCGCCACTCGTTTCGAATTTCCTCTTTTCCGCACTTGCATCGCAAATAACTAATACTACATAACATACTGTCGATGGCATGGTGATGAGTGATGACCCATCAGGCTTGTCAGCGCAGTCTAACATGGCTTAGGATGGTAATTATGAAAATGGTAATGATGAAGATGGTAATGATACTAATGATGACATATTAATGACTTACCAGGCTTGTCCGCATAGTCTAGCATATGACAGATGCGACGACGGGCATTGATAAACCAGTTGTTGACTTGCAGTAGAGTCAGCCTAGTTTATCAATATACTGTGTAACAATATAATAAACTACATACGATACTGTAGATGGCATGGTGATGATGCGATGACCCATCAGGCTTGTCAGCGCAATCTAACATGGCTTGGGATGGTAATGATGAAGATATTTGTGATGGTATGGTAATGAATGATGAAGATGGTAATGATACTAATGATGGCATATTAATGACTTACCAGGTTTATCAGCGCAGTCTAGCATAGGCTGTAGGATGCGACGACGGGCATTGATAAACCAGTTGTTGACTTGCAGCAGAGTCAGCCTGGTTTGCGCCGCCAGTGTACGCTTCTCTTCCTCAGTCGGGTATGGGTGCTGGAAACAAAAAGGTTTTCGTTAAGGTTGTTTCTTATGGATTTATTAAATTCAAATCTAGTAACATGGTTACTGAGTGGGAGGGAGGGGGTGTTGTTGTCCCTTTCACAGCGCTTGCTTGGGCACGGAATAAATAATAGTACTACCGTACAGGAAGGAAACCGAAGTTTGACAGCGATTCAGGGACGAATCATGCTGTCCCTTTCTAATGTATGGCACTATCCCTTTCGGCTATTTAGGGCTGTCAAAATTCAAGTGATTATCTTATCTGAGGTCGTGCACGCAAAAGGACGTCAAGTGGTGCCAACCCTAATAATTGCTCGGAGCAATGCTGAGCCGAACGGAGCCGAGTTTGGCCTAAGTCAGGAGTGTCTCCCCACTGGCTTGTGTCACGTTCCTCAGACCACTCACCACTAGATGCTGGAACAGCCAGGCGCGCATCACCTGCGTGGCGTGCCGCGGGAGGACGCCGCGCTTGCCGCTGGAGTCATCTTCGTCCTCTGGAGGGGGGGAACCGGAGACGGACGAACAGGAATTGTTGGAATTCGTCCCTTAAAAGAAACGATAAGCAAAAGTAAAAACATTATCCAGATTCCCGATCATTCGTTAAGAATTCAAAAGTGTATTCTGCAATGAGGCGTAATAGGGTATTTGACTACTAGTCAAATCAGTTTCTTTTTTCGAACTGTCAAAACGATTTTGCTACTATGTAATTTATATGAAACACTAGCATGTGACGTCACAATCAAATAACCTCTTCATAGTTTTAAACGGGTTTAAAAATGTAAATTGTGTCTACATATAACTGCTGTCTACGTTTCTCTATTAATCTTCTGGTGCTTTATTTCATGCATGGTGTAAAATAATTTATTTTAAATACAGTCAAATGCCAAAGGCCCCGTGCATGAACTATAGAGGGCAGCATAGGAGCCGTCAGATTTTTGGCGCAAGGCGTAAATGAGTCGTTTATGCTTCCGATGTAGCCCACAAGATGGCAGAACCTACTATGCACAAGGAAACGTACCGACGAGAACGGTAGCACTTGCTTTGGCAATGTACATGTGCACATATGTTTCCGATTCAGGCCACAAGATGGCAGACCCTCCAACGCGCACGGTCCCTATGCCGTATTAAGATGTTACTTACCTGTGAAAGAATCTGTTGATATCAACCCGGCACCGATTTGGCTTATGGGCGTTGAGCCTTGTACCACTAGGGATTCTGAAATATATACGTATAATCGTATCAACCATCACGTCCGCAACAAAAGTTGTCATTGATAGGATGATTTATTTCTATAGTCTGTATCTTTAGGTATTTAAATAAAAGTAAACAAAATCTATAGTTGAATTATCGAGAAGATGGAATTGCATTTGTAGTGGTTGTATGCTGATAGTACAAGAAAATAGAAAATTCAAATATAGAATGCCTGTAAACAAACAATACTACTACATATGCAATTCCACGCTCTCGATGATACGACTATACCCTCAAATTGCTCCTTAAGCCAGTTGAGGGTAGATTAACATTACATGATCAAATAACGTAGGTTAAAGCCAGGTCGTTCAGAGACAGATCCAGGGGCCGATTGCATAACAAACTACAACTAATATTACAAGCGGAACTCCTTATTTAATAAGTGAAATTAGAAAAGGAGTTCCGCTTGTAATATTAGTTGTAGTTTGTTATGCAATCGGCCCCAGGTTTTGTATTTGGTTGGTTAACCAATAAATGTTATAACTACCCGAAAATTTACAAATTATTTGTTTACTTTTATTTAAATACCTAAAGATACAGAGTATAGGCGAGGTAACGAAATGTAAATTGGATACACACTTACATATGTAGTGCATAATTGATTTCCATCGTATTTTCTCGGAAACGTTCGTATTTGTCATGCTACTTCAGTCAACCTCAGTATTTTTGTACCGAGACTGACCGAAATAGCATGACACGTACCTAAGTTTCCGTGAAAATACGATGGAAAATAATTATACACTACATCTTAATATTAAGTATACTTACTAACTATCAAGCACAACATACATTATAATTTTTTTAGCCTACTTTGGTGTCCCACTGCTGGGTAAAGGCCTCCCCTCGTTTTCTCCACTCGACCCTGTCATCGGCATTTTCCCACCATTTGGGGTAGAATGCGTCCAAGTGGTCCCGACATCTCCTTTTCAGTCTGCCTGAACCCCGGCCCGGTCTATGGTGTTCCGTGGGTCCCACTTAATAACCATTTTGGCCCACCTTTCCGGGTGCATGTAACAGACATGTCCAGCCCAGGCCTACTTAAGCTTAGCGGTCTTCGAGCAACACGGAAGGGAGGCGGCATTCGCACTATTTTCCCTCTGCCTAGGTACAAGATCAACTGATCTAGCGCGGGTGATAAAACTATTTGCGCTCGGATTTTAAACTAGACCGAGTTCAGTCACACGAGTGAACACACAGCAGAAAAAATGCCTAATTGCTTATAAAATTCTTCGACGAAAATGTGTTAGTGTGCGTGTTGTGACACTTGTGACGGTACACAAAAACAAATCGAGGTGTGCAAGATTTGTCTGTGTAGGGTGTCATTTTCTATGTATTTGTGTCGTCATTACAGATTGGATTTTGTATGTAAGTGTGTGAGAAGTGCGACTGTGTGCACCTTTCCCCCCGCAAAAAATTGCAGAATGATTTGTACGGTAAGATATCGCTTGGGCCCCTCCCTTTCGACGTGTCGGAAGCCGGTGTTGCTCGAAGTTAGCGGTCTTGACGCCTCATTATAAATAAATAATATTGAATAGGTAAATTAGGTAATATTTAATAGATGTTGATGGTGGTATGTACTCACGCGGGTCGGGCCTGGGGGCCGCGAAGGGCAGGTCGGCGTGGAACACGGGGTAGGAGGGCGGCGCCGGCAGCGCAGCCACGGGTGACTGGAAATTTTTAATAAAAATAAATTATTCATCCATAATGGGGTATTAACCCCATTACCCAACCCCCAACACAACCCAACCCCAACCCAACCCATAATCCAACATAACCCAACACAACCCAAGGTTGGGTTACATAACCCAAGTTCCAACTTCTAATATCATAAATTCAAACTTCAACATTTATTCAGCAAATAGGCACTTTTACACGTCAACATTGAATTTACATACAAAAAAAATAGTAATAATACATCAACAATTATAAAAATTTCAGAAATAAATCGCTTTCTTTTTAGGGTCCCGTACCCAAAGAGTAAAAACGGGACCCTATCACTAAGACTCCACTGTCTATCTGTCTGTCACCAGGCTGTATCTCATGAACCGTGATAGCTCGACAGTTGAAATTTTCACAGATGATGTATTTATGTTGCCGCTATAACAACAAATACTAGAAACAGAATAAAATAAATATTTCAGTGGGCCTCCCGTACAACAAACGTGCTTTTTTTGTTGTTTTTTGCGTAATGGTACGGAACCCTTCGTGCGCGAGTCCGCCTAGCGCTTGGACGGTTTTGATGGATACTTAACATCTCCTCTGTCGCGAGGCCCAAATCAGATATCTGTCGTTGAGCAATAGGGAGTATTACTGCAATGTTCTGCCGCCAGAGTGCAGCACTAATTTGTTTAGTAAACCATAGAGTAACTTACCCATACTAGGCCTTAAACAGTTTTTTGACAAGTTTTCACTATGACATTGATGCACCAAGGCGGTTTGTTTACAGGTGGTCTACCGCGACGCGCGAAAATCGAAATTTCTTTATCTGCCTCTCTATCGATCGACCGAACTTTCGATTGTCGTGTTTCATGGTAGGCCATGTGATTGGCTTAGTGACGCCCTCTACGCAGAGTTTTGCGTAATAAATTATTGTATTCTAGAATAGGGAAATTCTGAAATACAATCATTTAACAAGCACATTTTTGACAACCCACTGAGGAGAGGTTAAGAAGGTTAAAAGGTTAAGTTACTCACGGCAACAAAACCCTCTGTAGTGACCAATTAGCTCTAATACAATTAATATCTGTCAATAACTAAGTCACTGTAACACTTTAAACTCTCGCGTTTGTACGCACATTTAATTACACGAACGGGTCTACCGCGATATAATTTCATTGTTTTTACCTTAAATTCCGACGTTTCAGCTGAGTTGCACCAGCTGTGGTCACGGAAAGACTGAAAGTTGCAACTCAGGTGAAACGTCGAAAGTCATCATAAAAACAATGAAATTATATCGCGGTAGACCCGTTTGTGTAATTAAACTAAGTCACTGGTAAAAAACCATACTAAAATAGCAAACGCTGCCGTAAAATCTATACGAATATAAATTAACGTACATTTCATACCTGATACTGTGGGGAGTTGGATGTGCTGGAATGGTCGTCTAAGGAGCCCGAGAGATTGTTGTTGCTTTCAACGCCACCTGAAATAAGGCACAGAATAAATAATAGTACTAGGTACAGAAGATTCACTCTAACAAAACGCGTCTGTTACGATCAGGACAGATATGGCCGCTAGGTGGCGACAGCGCCACGCGCGGCTTATGGCTAGCCACCAAAATTGGTGTGGGACGGATGTACTTATCGCGGAGTGCGCCACGCCTGAATAAGGTTTGTTTTTTAGATCCTAAGACACAGAATAAGTTACAGAATCCAGTTTGCGAGGATAGCCTATCAGTCTATAGGGTATTTTATTGTAATTAAAATAAATTATTTTGCACCATATACATGAAATAAAGCACCAGAAGATTAATAGCGAAACGTAGACAGCAGTTATTTTTAGACACCATTTCCACTTTAAAACCCGTATAAAACTATAAACAGTAGGTAATTTTATCGTGACGTCACATGCTAGTGTTTCATATAAATCCCATAGTACCAAAATCGTTTTGACAGTTCGAAAAAAGAAACTGATTTGACTAGTAGTCAAATACCCTATAGAGTGTGACTGAATTTTCTAAAGTAGGATATCAATAAGGATCATGCAGTAGGAGGATTTGCCATCTTGCGGCCAAAATCGAAAACTTAAACTTGACATTGACACTTCACTAAAATAAGCAGATGCTGCCGTGACGTCACATGCTAGTGTTTCATATAAATCCCATAGTACCAAAATCGTTTTGACAGTTCGAAAAAAGAAACTGATTTGACTAGTAGTCAAATACCCTATAGAGTGTGACTGAATTTTCTAAAGTAGGATATCAATAAGGATCATGCAGTAGGAGGATTTGCCATCTTGCGGCCAAAATCGAAAACTTAAACTTGACATTGACACTTCACTAAAATAAGCAGATGCTGCCGTCTCCAGTTCACTATCCTTCACTCGTTAAGGGTCTGCCATCTTGCGGCCAAAATCGAAAACTTAATCTTGACATTGACTGTTCACGCCAAAGCAGCCCTGTCTTCTACAGTTCATAATCCTATGCTAGTTGCAGGCTGCCATCTTGTGGCTTGAATCGAAAACTTAAGCTTGCCGTTATCTATACTCTGTATCTTTAGGTATTTAAATAAAAGTAAACAAAATCTACCCTCAAATGGCTCCTTAAGCCAGTTGAGGGTAGATGAAAACATTCACGATCAAATAATGTAGGTTAAAGTCAAGTCGTTCAGTGACAGATCCAGGCGGTTTTGTATTTGGTTGGTTAACCAATAAATGCTATAACTACCCGAAAATGTACAAATTGATTACTTTTATTTAAATACCTAAAGATACAGACTATATAGTATACCAACCTCCCGTGTAGTCAGTCCGTAGAAGATTCTCACTCTGCATCTTCGTCTTCAAGCAGGCGATGTACCGTCCGCAGAAGTCGCGGCATAGCTCCTGCACTTTCTCTAATTCTAACAGGTGAATCCTGAGCACCTGGAAGTAAAGAGTAAAAGGGTAAGAGAAGTAAAGTAAAGAAGAATAATAAGTCCAGTGCAGGGCTCGGAACCGGTATTGAAATACCTGTTAATATCGTTCCAAAATCGTTATATTGTCGTTCATAAAAAAAAAACAACGGGTTGCACTCCGGGAGTGCCGGCAGAAGTGAAAATTCAACGACATTGTAACTCAAAATATTAATAACAGCGCCATATAGTGCAAAATGTCTGCAGCACTATGTATAATTGAGGTTAACGCCATCTAGCGCAGCTTAAGCACATCTCTGTGAGTACTACTGGTACTACAGTTATATTAATACCAGTTTCAGGGAAACTCACTAGATGGCATTTAAATCAAAAAACAATGACATTGTCCGTCACACATCATAACGTCACGCAAGCGCCCTGCGCCGCCTAAATGAAACAGCAGGCTCAGGCATACATTTTCGCCGTGCGGTAGAAAGAGGAGAGACGCCTTATGCGTTACGCCTTACGCTGTCTCGAGTTTATCATTTTTTTCCCCACCTCAAAAAGTGCACAGCGCCGCTAAAGAAGTTCTCTTAACCGGTAAGAAGAGGGAACGGAACTTTTTGGGTCGCAGGGAACGATATAATACATTTTTGAAACGCTATAATTTAATATGGAATGCTCACCTGTATGCTCTTAATCATGAGCCCATCAATCTCCGGGTCGTCCACCAGGAACGGGCGCCGGTCCCTGCGCTGGTGCTGCACGAAGGCCTGCAGGTCGGCCCCGAAGGCGTCGGCGGCCGGGGCCTCCGCCCCCGCCGTGGCTTGCTCGCATCGCTCGAGCAGGAGGGCTAGCAGCGGGAATAGGGGATGTCTGGAATGAGAAATAGGGTTTTTATATATGTTTTTCACATATTCAATGCGGTTATTAGTTAGGCTGTCATTAGCTAAATGTTCCTGGTGCACAAATCAATACTCAATGTATGACAGGACATTAGGCACGTGTAGACAGATTTGACGAACGTATATACGTGCCCTAGCCAGCTAGCGCGGTAGTTCGGACCTCTAAACTAACTTTTTTGATGTGGGCGAAAGAGCTGTATTAGATGAAATATGATGACAGTCCATAGGGTATTAAACATTGTGAGACGCCATTGTAAATGAGTTTTCCCTGTATCGTTTGATCATGTTTTAATAAGACACAAAAGATACATGGTCCGCTCTTAATACTAGACACTAGACTAGTAGATCGACGCTTTGTTCACCTCGAACTGCGCTTGAACGCAGCTTCAATCCCAGCATAACTCCACCATCCGTTTTCTATACATAGCCTGCTCCTATAAGGTACACTTCCTTGTAGAAGGCCCGCTTGTATGTAAACACTTTATTTATTTATTTAAACTTTATTGCACAGTAAAAATTGTACAAAAGGCGAACTTAATGCCAGAAGGCATTCTCTACCAGTTAACCCACCTCTACCAGTTAAGTACTTTATTGTACATAAGACAGGTAAAGGCCCGCCGCCTCTAGGCTTCCCTGCCTCTAACTGCGCCTGGTCGCCATCAGCTGCGACTTTCATCCCTCTGTTACCATAAAGTGCTAGAAGGTACACAGGCCGTTCCTATAAGGTACACTTACTTGTAGACGGCCCGCTTGTCCGCTTCCTGCGCCTGGTCGCCGTCGGCAGCGGGTGCGGCGCCCTCCATCCCTCCCCCAGTTATCTATTGCTATAAGGTACACAGGCCGCTCCTATAAGGTACACTTACTTGTAGACGGCCCGCTTATCCGCCTCGAACTGCGCCTGGTCGCCGTCGGCGGCGGGCGCGGCGCCCTGCATCCCTAGCACCGCCACCGCCCCGCCACCATCTGAAACAAACAGACATACACATTAGACACAGATGTACTAAACTGTCGTATCAGATGCATCTGGCCCTGGACTCTGACATCGGTGCGGTACCGAAAGCAGAGCGGCTGGAGGGCTGGGCTGGAGATTTGTAATCAGTCTTGTCGAGTAAAGACTGCGAGTTGAATAACTTATTTCGTTGAAAGCCCTCGTCATCCACGATTGATGGTCCTGATGTGCTTCCGATAATATGATACGCCCACGATTCTCGACATATATATATTTCGGGGATCTCGGAAACGGCTCTAACGATTTCGATGAAATTTGCTATATGGGGGTTTTGGGGGGCGATAAATCGATCTAGCTAGGTCTTATCTCTGGGAAAACGCGCATTTTTATGTTTTTATATGTTTTCCGAGCAAAACTCGGTCTCCCAGATATTTATAGGTACATTAACTGCACAGTCTGCACACTTTCAAGTTAGTTTACTGCATAATAAGCTGGCATATTACACTTTCAAATCAAATCAAATATCATTAATATCAAGCAACTAAGGGGTCATCCATTAATTACATCACACGTTTAGGGGGAGGGAGGGGGTCAAGAAAATGTGACATGTTGTGACAAGGGGGAGGGGGGAGTCACAAATTTTGTGACGTCACTTTAACTTCATCAGTAACCGAAAATTTATTAAAATTATTTTATTCGCTATACAGTTAAATAACAAGATAATCGTTTTTATTCGTTCAATTTTATTTCTTAATCAGTTTTGGATTATAAAATTACCAATATTTCTTTTGTCAAAAATATGTTGATTCGTTGAAGAAATGTGACGTCACACCAGGGGGGAGGGGTTTGCCAAATGTGACCAAGTGTGACAAGGAGGGGGGGAGGGGTCAAAAAACCTAGAAATTCGTGTGACGTAATTAATGGATGACCCCTAAGGCCCATAGATACATACCTTACAAACTAACATACATACAATAGTAAATCTTACAAGCTAAAAATTATTTCACGACACGGCGGTTTTCAGTTGTGTCGCATGTTCCATGCATGATCAGTTGTGTACTTTAACATTAAGGGACCCACTGATTACCAGTTCGCCGGACGATATCGGCCTGTCAGTTGTTCGGAGCTGTCAAGGGGCCCACTGATTAACAGTCCGCCGGACGGTATCGGCCTGTCAGTTAGAACAAAATTTTGACAGTTCCGAACAACTGACAGGCCGATACCGTCCGGCGGACTGTTAATCGGTGGGCCCCTTAAAATTTTTCTTTTAACTGACAGGACGATATCGTCCGGCGGACTGGTAATCAGTGGGCCCCTTTAATGAGCAAAAAATAATAAATATTCCCGAGACGCCATCACCCATGGAGCTCAACTGGAAGTGGAAGTCCTATCAATTATTTATGTGGCAACATTTTAGCCTATCAAATAAGCTGTCACCTACAAACTGTTTTTCATTTCACAGTAATTTTATTACCAGATAAGCTTTTTAACTCCCCACATTTTTAACAAATTTCACAGCTACGAGGCCAATCAAATTAGATCCGATAAAAGCGTTTTGAGGAATTAATTCCCAGCAAGCTAGATATCATTTTTACCTTCATTGGGTCCTAAATTCGTATAATCCGAGTTTGCTCCATACCAGAAGGTGTGGATAAATTTTGGGGGTCTTGGGAGATACATTTTACCTTTGATTGACAAAACCACTAGATGTAGAAGGAACCCACCGTGAAAATCAATGTTACTACCAACAAGGTTGTTGTAGAGCAGACACTGGTAAAAAAAAATCATATTTTGACATAAAAAAAAAATTAAAAAAAAACTGTAAATGAGCAAAATTTTTTCCACAACCCCTGGAAGGGAGAAAACTCGGATTACGCTAATTTAGAACCAAATGAAGGTACTAAGACGATTTCCAGCTAGCTGGGAATTAATTCCTGAAAAAATCTAATTTGATTGGCCTATACAACATTTAAACACCCACACAATATCTTAGATATTAAACAAAACACTACGGAAAACTAGAAACCATTACCCTCACCCCAAACAATAGCCAACACACGCCGCAACTCCCGGCAATAAAAAGAGATATTAAACCGCCGGCACATTCATCACAAATGTTGCAGATTGATATAAGATAAGATACCCTGGCGTGCGAGACTTGCAGATAATGGCTTTTATAAGGCTTTTTAATTTACCTTACAAATATTCTGTTATCGCACGGACCTGACGTGAAAGGAGTAAACTTCCACATTGAAATGACAATTGGATTGCCCCAGCCCCAATTTGGAACGGTCCGGGTTAGGTTAAAGGTTAAACTTACAGATAAATGCCCTTACCAGATAAGCTATGGTGGCTTAGCGGTAAGAGCGTGCGACTTTCAGTCCGGAGGTCGCGGGTTCAAACCCCGGCTCGTACCAATGAGTTTTTCGGAACTTATGTACGAAATTATCATTTGATATTTACCAGTTGCTTTTCGGTGAAGGAAAACATCGTGAGGAAACCGGACTAATCCCAATAAGACCTAGTTTCCCCTCTGGGTTGGAAGGTCAGATGGCAGTCGCTTTCGTAAAAACTAGTGCCTACGTCAAATCATGGGATTAGTTGTCAAGCCGACCCCAGGCTCCCATGAGCCGTGGCAAAATGCCGGGATAACGCCAGGAAGAAGAACGCAGTGCCAGTGTTATTTTAAACGTCAAACTTCTATGAAATTTATGACGTATAAATAACACTTGCTCTGCGTATGCTATCAAAATCACTGCAGACTTTTCTTCTTACCCGACTGTACTTCTTACCCGAAAATCACTGCCGACTGGGCCAAAAAATTAAAGGAGTATTTTCTTTTAGACCTTAACACGCAGTACGTTTATATATGTAAACAAGGATATTATTTCCCAACTTGCCTATTCACCTGACCTCGCCTACAGCTATTGGGATCGTAATTAACGAACAAAAGAACCCTCGCATTTGAGGAAAAGAGCGTTTTGCTATTATAATTATCCTTTCTAAGATCGTGGCACCGAACCACTACAATTTGATCCATCCAACTGTGGTGGTCCAATCCATCAAAATATCTTGGAGACCGAGCTTGGAAAACTCACGGCCCGATTCTAACTTTAAGATACGTCAATCAATAGATCTGAAAACGATATGGATTAGATATCTCAGCGTCACATGTGACGTTTCTTCAAACAAATACGCCACTTTTGACACTGACAAATCTAATCCATATCGTTTCTAGATCTATTAATTGACGTATCTTAAAGTTAGAATCCGGCAGATATAAAAACTCAAATAATGCGCGTTTTCTCATAGATATGACCTGATAAATTCCGCTACTTGACGCTAGATGTCGTCTACGATATAACGTGCGTTTTGACACAGAATAAATAATAGTACTACCGTACAGAAAGGAAACTTCCTACAGAACCGAAGTTTGACAGCGGTTCAGGGTCGAATCATGATTTCCCTTTCTAATATAAGGCACTATCCCTTTCGGCTATTTAGGGTTGTCAACATTCAAGTGATTATCTTATCTGTGGTCGTGCACGCAAAAGGAAGTTAAGTGGTGCCAACCCTAATAATTGCTCGGAGCAATGCTGAGCCGAGCGGAGCCGAGTTTGGCCGAAGTCAGGAATTTCGCACCCCTGGTTTTGGTAAAACTGATTTATGGAGTTACCACTCTTTCTTTGCTTATATTACCCTATGGTAACATAAACAAAGACAATTGGATAGAGGTAACAACAGGCTTAAAAGGTGAGAGTCAGGATGGCGGGTGTACCTAGATAAAAATAATCAAAAAGCATACCATATTTTAGTACCTAATTTGTACTATTTGGTACCTCCTTTAAAAAAATTAGTACCTCACGGTATTAAAAGTTATCACCAAAAAACATTACACCCGCCATTTTGACAGTCAGAATGGCGGGTGTATTTTATTACGCAATGATCCCGCGATTATTGATAAATTCTATAAAAGACAAATTTTTCATATTCATTTATAAATTGAGCCACATTATTTGTGGTTTCCGAGTTTTACTCATTTTACACTTTACATTGCTATTACAATTTTACAGGCGCTTCGATTTTTAACCGTATCGATTTCGTTTTTAAGAAAAAACGCTACGCTACAACTATTGTTATTACGCCAGGATTTAGTACCTTTTACGTTTAATTTGTTACCCTTTCACGTTTAATCTGTTAAGTTCAATTAACTATGAAAATTACCTCTTACAAATGGCCAGGCGCGATGTCAAAGAATTCTTCCTATGAAAAAATTCCGCGTACCGTGTAGGTACCTATACCTACTCTTAAGTCTATCGTGATTACTGATTAATAAAATAAAACCCGCAAATTATGTCTGTTTGTCGGTATATTAGTGTGATGAATATACTTCTTTGTGGGATCCCGTTGATTTTGCTAAGAAGACATACGATTGAAATACATACCTTTTAGAAATACAAGCAATTATTTCATTTAACTATTACATGATGTTTTTCTATCGTCTTGGTACAGTTTTTCTTCTGACAAGGTCGCTGTGTCTGAGTATGAATATGGCACGGAAAGCGACCCCACAGGGAATATTACGCAAAACTCTGCGTAGAGGGCGTCACTAGCACCAACACAGGGCCTACCGCGAAACACGAAAATCAAAAGTTCGGTTTCTGCCTCTCTATCACTCTTGCACATTCGATCGATAGAGAGGCAGATAACGAAGTTTCGATTTTTGCGTTTCGCGGTTAAGCCACTTGTACACAAACCGCCTTGAGTATCAATGTCTAGCCTAGTTCGGACTACATAGTCGAGTGGCGAGTTGCAAGTATTACGTGTCTGAACACCAACAATTTAGTCGAGTAGATTAGTCAGTAAATTAGTCGAATGGATCCATTTTGTTCTATTTTTTCTGGCGAGTGAGCCTCCCCGTGGCCTCACTCCACCACTCTTACTAGTCTTCTCGACTAAATTTGTGGTGTTCAGACACGTTTAGTAACTAAAATTCTCACTGTATGTATGTTGGTTTTTCGGGGATACTTAGGGGGGGGGGGGATTTAAGGTCAATGAGGGCATTTCCGTCATAGTTTAAGTTCACTTTGGCCGGTCATAACTATGATGATATTAACTTTTTAATAAACCTTATCACTGTAATAGATTAAGCATTTATTTAACCTATGAGATATAGACGACCAGTCTGGCCTAGTGGGTAGTGACCCTGCCTGCGAAGCCGATGGTCCTGGGTTCGAATCCGTCTAGGTACGTCAAGTGAACATAAATGCCACTATACCCTTAATCGAAACTAAACCTTAGTGAACTCAATATAAGGTTAAATTTAGATTTTATTCCCAAATATATTCTTGGGGCAAATCCGTCCTATTTTTAAATTAAACCTTTAAAAAATGTTTAAAAATAATATCTACTTTTTAATTTTAAATAATACAGCACAGATATCTTAGATTGATGTACGAAAGCTACCACGAATTTATATGAGAAATTTGACAATTCAGTAAAAATCTCGCATCACTGCATGAGTATGATATGAGTTATACTTACCTAAGTGAGTCAAATCAAAAAAGGTTGGTAAACACAAATTTTAACCACCCATGGTTTCTCACCAAGAGATTATAATGTAAAATGGATAAAAAGACCGATAAACATGCATATCGAACAATAATAAACATACTAAGGGCTGATTTAGACTGCGCGCGAACTCGCATGCATTTTAGTTACATTGCGGACTGTTGGTTACGTCCAATTCAACCGACCGATCAAAAACCGCAGTGTAATGAAACTCGCATCGTCTAAAATTCTAAATTAGCCATTATTAAGGCCTAACTTACATCGTCTCATCCCAACTTCACAAAACAGAGCAGCACACTTAGCTCGATATCAAGTTCGGAGCGCACCTGAACTTTAATAGCGTTATTTTTTTTCATTTACTGGCGACTGAGCGCTGTTTCTGACTACTGTTGTGATCTGTTTTTGACTACTGGTATTAAATATGCTCTCTGCTTTAGCGATCGAGTCAGCAAGTGCATACTGTTGTTAGAATAGTCGCAAATGTTGTTGGACGGATTTACTCCTCTGACGGATATTTGGCCACATTGACCTTAATAGTTTTGTTTTTCACATTTTTCCTTCAAATATAAATTTATTTTTCAGTGTGAAAAAGAAATGTTTTGTAATGTTCAATTCGAGCGCTTTCAAATGGTATCCTACTCGACCTAGTAACTATAGACTTGTAAATTTTGCCCCCTCTTTATATTGGGCATTTTCCATAATTATTAAAAATTCATAAACAAATAATCATTCCAAATTTCAAATCGATAGCTTCCGTAGTTCTCGATATATTTAGCGATGTGACATACGGACGGACAGACGGACAGAGTCGCACCATGAGGGTTCCTTTTGTACTTTTTTGGTACGGAACCCTAAAAAGGACATCAACGGGACGAGAAGTCATATACCGACAAACAGACATAATTTGCGGGTTTTATTTCATTAATCACCATATACTTAAAAGTAGGTATTAGGTACACAATTACAAGCACAATGAAGAGCAGAATTTTTTCATACGAAGAATTCTATGACATGGCGTCTGGCCATTTGTAAGACGTAATTTTCATAGTTAATTGAACTTAACAGATTAATCGTGAAAAGGTAACAAATTAAACGTAAAAGGTACTAAATCCTGGCGTAATAACAATAGTTGTAGCGTAGCGTTTTTTCTTAAAAACGAAATCGATACGGTGAAAAATTCAAGCGCCTGCAAAATTGTAATAGCAATGTAAAGTGTAAAATGAGTAAAACTCGGAAACCACAAATAAAATGGCTCAATTTATAATTGAATATGAAAGTACTAAAAAGGTACTAAAATTTGGCTTTTATAGAATTTATCAATAATCGCGGGATCACTGCGTAATAAAATACACCCGCCATTCTGACTGTCAGAATGGCGGGTGTAATGATTTTTGGTAATAACTTTTAATACCGTGAGGTACTAATTTTTTTACAGGAGGTACCAAATAGTACAAATTAGGTACTAAAATATGGTATGCTTTTTGTTTATTTTTATTTAGGTACACCCGCGATCCTGACTCTCACCTTAAAAGCGATCTCTTCCAGACAACCTTTGGGTATAGACAATAGAATTAGAATATACGGTAGGTGCAAAAACCTGCAGAAATACTGTTAAATTTAATGCTAAGTTATCAAACGTTATCATGACATCTTCTTAGCTTAAAGGGCCCACTGATTAACAGTCCGCCGGACGGTATCGACCTGTCAGTTAGAACAAAATTTTGACAGTTCCGAACAACGGCCGAACAAAGGCCGATACCGTCTGGCGGACTGTTAATCAGTGGGCCCCTTTACCAAGAGTGTTAAAGCAAATTCTTATTATATTCTTATATATACCAAAACGACTATTATTTTCGCAATCGACATCTAGCATCGAGTAGCGGAATTATCAGTAACGCTACTTGATACTAGAATTCTCTAGTGTCGCGACTCACGAAAATTGTATTGAACAACAATTTACAACGAATATTAAAAGCAGAAGGATTTGAAAATAGAGTTCCGGTTAATCCGGTTATAATATTAGCTGAAACTGAGAGCTGAAAATTGTTGAGCAAGCCGACCACTGACTAACAGGCCGCCGGACGATATCGGCCTGTCAGTTAGAACAAAAAATTGACAGTTCCGAACAACTGACCGGCCGATATCGTCCGGCGGACTGTTAGTCAGTGGTCGGCTTTAGACTTTTCGGTCGGTGCTACATCTATTGTCAAGTAGCTACTAGATGCTAGATGTCGACTACGAAAATAATAGTCTATTTGGTACTAAAACTGAAGTATGGAGTGAGCACTCTATGTATTGTTTTCCCTATGGCTTTACCAAGAGTGTTAAAGCAAATAGCGCGACGTAGGTACCCCCGCAAGGCTCGGAACCGTTTTTTTCTTCATACAAAAAATACCGGTATTATTACGTTCTTTGGTTTATTATTTAATATTTAATGGGACAATCTAATAATACGAAATTGTTAACTAAATACATGATTCAGTCCTACGTAAAGAGCATAAAATAATTTAAAATATTGGGCTATTTCGGGTTTTACAGAAAAACCGGTTCCGAGCCCTGGGTACCCGACACTTTTCTGGTATGTCCGTTATGCTGGTTTCACTAAAGCAGGGGTTGGCTGTTGGAATAACCGCCCTTATTGCTCCCGAACGATTTCTGGCAAACAAGGGGCGATTATTGGCGTTTGTTTTAATAATTTAGCCTTTGTATTACCCTGGCTGGTGGCTAGGCCTTTTTAGGGTTCCGTACCCAAAGGGCAAAACGGGACCCTGTTACTAAGACTTCGCTGTCCGTCTATCTGTATGTCTGTCTGTCACCAGGCTGTATGTACCGTGATATCTAGACAGTTGAAATTTTCACAGATGATGTATTTCTGTTGCCGCTATAACAACAAATACTAAAAACAGAATAAAATAAATTTTTAAATGGGGCCCCATACAACAAACGTGATTTTTTTGCAGTTTTTGGCGTAATGATACGGAACCCTTCGTGCGCTAGTCCGATTCGCAATTGGCCGGTTTTTTCTCAGTTTTGTCTTCACATATACGGTCATGCATTAAGTTATAGGTCTCAGGCGGTATCCCTAGTGTAAATTTCATTAGATAGCGTACGCTTTTGCGTTAAGTATCATTTTGTATGGGATTTTGAGTTTTCAAAACGTCCCGCTTGGTGCGCTCTTCAAAATCCCATACAAAAATAGACATAACGCAAACGCTCGTCACGCTATCGAATTACATTAATAAAATAAAATTATAAATAAATAAAATAAAATTATAAACTTACTTATACGTAATAGAACTACAAGATTAAAAGCTTTACTATTAATAATATCGTGTTTTCTAATAAGCCTGGACGTGGACGCAGTCCAATATGTTGGTCCGACCAGATCCGCACCGCTCTTGACTCCACAGTTCACATGGCTTTCCACACCGCCAAGGACAGAACATGGAGAGAGATTGTGAGAGAGGTGATTCAAAAGGGAGGTCACGACTGTCAATACTGAGGATTACGACGCAAGGAGGATTTTCTAATAGTTGACCCTTATTCAAAAATATGTCCACTAGCTAGGCCAATCAAATCAACTCTTGGGATGTAGCAAACTCGGATACAAACAAAACGCATTTAGGACGATGAAAGTATTAAAACTATTTCCAGCTTGCTGGGAATTAATTCCTGAAAACGCTATTTTTGGCTTACACTCGATTAGAGTTAGACCAAGAAAAGTCTGTAGCGATTTTGATAGCCCACGCAGTGCAAATGTTATTTATACGTCATAATTTCATAGAAGTTTGAAGTTTAAAATAACACTTGCATTCGTGGGCTATCAAAATCTCTGCAGACTTTTCTTGGTCTAACTCTATCCAGTATGCATTGTCTATGGATAAGTCACGTCAAACCATTCTCCAACACAAACGGGAGAATTTTCCAGAAATATTCTCGAGTATTGCTTCAAATAGAGAATGTTTCTGCAGCGAGAAAACGCACACTTTACATTCTTCTGGAGTTGCTGTAGTGATGTACCTAATACTGTTCGTATCGATATTAATAGACCTAACTCATGGTTTTTAGCAAACGCAAAAAAAAAGGTTTAATTACTGGATTACAGCACCTCAAGTAATTTCAAAATTAGTAATTCTTTTTGGGTTCCATTTACATTAAATAATTTAATATTTAATTTAAAGTTAATTTGTCCATGAGTGTGCATTACGATATAATTTCTGACAAGTAGTTTTTAAATCCTGCCTCATTTTGTAGTTAAGATAATTATTTTTAAACAAAGCTGTCGATTTCGTGTTAAAAGAAATATTTTATTTATCTTCCATATAGATTTCCATAAATTTCAAGATCCAGTAAGATGTATGATGACACTTTCACACAAATTTGACGATCTCCAATTTGCAGATGGAAGAGTCCATCTGAGCTAATTTTGCACTGACTGACTCGAACAGAAAAAAGTAAGGGGGTTAAGGGGGCGTCATTATATACGTCATAGTTTCATTAAAAAAATGACATTAATGATACCATTGCAAATGCTATGCAAAGTAGAGTTAAACCAAGAAAAGTCTGCAGAGATTTTGACAGCACACGCAGTGCCAGACTGCCAGTGTTATTTATACGTCATAATTTCATAGAAATTTGACGTTTAAAATAACTGCACTGCGTGTGCTGTCAAAATCTCTGCAGACTTCTCTTGGTTTAACTCTACTTTGCATAGCATTTGCAATGGTATCATTAATGTCATTTTTTTAATGAAACTATGACGTATATAATGACGCCCCCTTAACCCCCTCTATTTACTATTTGTCGATATTAGATATTTGTCGCCAACCTAGCAACACTACGAACGCGGTGAAACAGATAAGTTTGCCATTTAGATTCCGAACGTGCGCGCTCGATCCGTTCGAATTTTGAATATTTACAATACACGTATACCATAGACTGGAGAAAATGCGGAATTTATTGAAAGAAGCGTCTTTGCCTTATGAAGTACGTGCGTTTGTCGATAGTTTGCTTAATCTGTGGTTTCGTTTAGCGTTCTGTTTCTGCTGAATCAACTGGAAACTCGCATTTCCAGTAGAATTTCAAAATGGCGAATTAGTCTCGAGAATATTTATTTTGTATTTTGCTCATTAATTTAATTTTAAGTGTTATTGATAGCTTATGCAGTAAACTAACATGGATGTGTGCAGCTAATAAAGTTATACCTGGGAGACCAAGCTTTGCTCGAAAACATATAAAAACTCAATAATGGCGTTTTCCCAGAGATAAGACCTAGCTAGATCGATTTATCGGTCCCGAAAACCGCCATATAGCAAATTTCATCGAAATCGTTAGAGCCGTTTCCGAAATATATAAATAAACAAGAATTGCTCGTTTAAAGGTATTAGATAGATAGATAGATTACTCTCGAAACGCGTTTAACCATTCTTATGTTAACACTCAGCAATCCATCGTGGCTATTTGTAGAGTCCAGCTATATATCACTTTACTAAAAGCAACTACCGCACAACATTACGAGCACACTTTTAGCATTGGCGAAATCATCATAAATGGGGTTGGCAACTGTCAAAGGTTTGCCTAGATGGCGCCATCATAGCTTGCCCCTTTTTCTATGAGATTTGGCTTAAAGAGCTGGCATCCAGGGTATTAAAAAAACAAAAATTTGACACAATTCTAGGGATTGACGGGGCAAGCTATGATGGCGCCATCTGCTAAAAACTTCCACCGGCCAACCCCATTTGACGGTAGCCGTTTTTTTTTTAAAGAAGCTGGTAACTCGCACTTTACCCAATTTAATCGTTGTTTGTTATCGATTTGCGATATTTACATTTCTTTCCTCCAAACGAAGAGAGAAGCAGCAAGGCAACTTAATAACAAACTATCTATCTACGAAAAGATAATTAGAAAAAACAAGCGTACAGTCCACCTAATGTTAAGCAGACAACTTAGCCCATGGATATTATACTCACTTTGCCATGGACGCTCTTAAGATAGATATAGACTAGATATAGTCTGTATCTTTAGGTATTTAAAAAGAGTAAACAAAATCTACCCTCAAATGGCTTCTAAAGCCGGTAGATGAAAACATTACATGATCAAATAATGTAGGTTAAAGTCAGGTCGTTCAGTGACAGATCCAGGTGGTTTTGTATTTGGTTGGTTTATCAATAAATGTTATAACTACCCGAACATGTACAAATTATTTGTTTACTTTTATCAAAGACATATGTAACTTCGTATAAGACGAATAAAGTCTAAGGAAAAAACGTGCCTCAGAATTCAAGTAAAAGTCATTCTCGAATAGATGGCGCACACACCTTTAGCCTATCCTCGGCTAGATGGCGTGACGACACCGTTTCATATTTAACAATTTTAACACATAGATATCAGTGAATGAACATGGATCCAAATGATATAAAAATAACAAAATCATTTTATCCATATATATACATTTTTTGATAAGTTTGTACGTTTTCATTTTGAGTTTTAGTCGTGTGTCGATAGATGGCAGTAAATTTACAGTGACTACAAAATTTACAATGACAGGACCCCTCTATACTATCTATTCTTTTTGCTTTTATTTAAGTACCTAAAGATACAGATAAGAGTATAGAAGCGTCACAAGCGTTCACCTAACTACACCGTACACCACTAAAGTTAGCCTAAGATAAGTCTGCAACGATTTTGAAAGCGCACGCAGTGCAACGTGTTATTTTAAACGACAAACTCCTATGAAATTATGACGTATAAATAACAGTTTCACTGCGTGTGCTTATAACGTTTCAGACTTATCTTGGTCTAACTCTATGTGCTCATGTTCAAAAGGTTAAAGCATACCATACAGTTCAAAGTTAAGTAAAAAATGCAGCTATTTATTCATATTATTTGCATTTAATATTTCTGCGTACACCATGCACAATATATTGTAAAATGGAATTTTTAGAATCTTTATGAAAGACGTGGCGATGTGGAGAAATTTAGTCTGCCATCTTTAATAATTTTAATATTATATGAGTAGAGAATTTATGGTGAATTCGTGAAATTATAGACAAAAAACACGATTAAAAACGTTGAACTAATATTATTACTAACGTATAGAAATGGCACACAGAATCAGTATTTTGCGCCATGAGTTGATGTTGTTTTGACAACAAACCGTAGAAGCGGAGCGTGGCTCTCGACATCTAAACGCGTAAGCGCCATTAATTTTACGGCACTTACGACGTTTTGGTCGCGTGGTACAGATTGCAATTGCGACAATTGCATTGTTTAATACGGCTTCTCTAAGGACTAATCGCAATAAGGCCTAGTTTACCCTCTGGGTTGAAAGGTCAGTTAGCAGTCGCTTTCGTAAAAACTAGTGCCTACGCCAATTCCTGGGATTAGTTGCCATGCAGACCCCAGGCTCCCATGAGCCGTGGCAAAAAATGCCGAGACAACGCGAGGAAGAAGAATATGCTTCTCTATAATAATAATATCTCAATGATTACAATATATCCAAATCATTACAAGGTAGCCTCATATTTGAAGAGTAATATTAGGTATTTACCTATTTCTCCATCTCATCATTAGAGCCTGAGTTGATCACAATGGGCAACTTATACTAACACTTTCGAAACATAAGAAGATTTAGGGCTGATTTAGACGATGCGAGAACTCGCATGCGATTTTCATACCATTGCGGGTTTTGATCGGTCGGTTGAATTGGACGTAACCAACAGTCCGCAATGTAATTAAAATCGCATGCGAGTTCGCGCGCCGTCTAAATCAGTCCTTAATCAAATAAATCTTCGAGAAATCGGTCAATATTACATAAAAACCAGCATCCCTAAGAATTGAGAACTTTTTTTAAATCGGTAACAAAATGGCAACCCTCTGCAGTCTTTCAACAAGACACTAGACTTTAATCACCACTTTTGTCAAAAGGCAGAGTGAGGGGGTATTCCAAACCCTTATCGAGGACAGGGCGAGGCGAAGGTTCGAGTTGACCAGTATAACCTCCTGAGTCCCGTTGTGCTTTTCAAAGTACATATAAAACAAACAATTCTGAGTCCCGTTGTCCTTTTCAAAGTACGTATAAAACAAACAATTATGAACCTTATTCATAACCAAAGGCATCGTAACCTCCCGAAAGAAAAATAACATAACCAAAGCTCTGACGTAATAAGGTTATAATTTCGATTTTGATTCTTTGTGGGGACTTAGCAAGATAAGAGCGATTTAGGTGTCCTTGCCTCAGCTTGTACAGTCTGGCAAAAAAGAGTAGAAATTAAAAAGTGGCAACACTGTAGTGTCGGTCGTCCCTTTTTCTTATATATATTGGTTTGAAAGGGACGACACTACATAACAGTGTTGCCATTTTTTAATTTCTACTATTTTTTGCCAGACTGTACCACATATGAGATGATAGCACGTTACCCTTGCAACCCAGCCATAATTGAGTGAATTCCTCAACTAGCAGCGCCATCTATCGCTAATTAAGGACAGTGTGAGATGAGTGCGAGACGAAGGTATGAGATGACTAGTATCATGGTATAATAATATACTCCGCCTGGTATTCCATTCCGAGATTCGCGTATGACCTAACTGACACGCGCCTACGTCATCATGCTGTTTACAGGTTCTCAAACTTTGAAATGTGGGAGAATTTTAACCAACGGTGAAAATTATTTTAACGGCATTAATTTTAAGTTATTCATGTAGAAACATAGTGAAATAAAACAAATCTAATGTATTAAATTAAACTTTATTTATCTATACAAGACAAACGTTTAAAAAACTAATTCACAGTTACACATTAATTACCAAGCTTACGACGTGAAAAGTTTGGAAAACACTGCGACTGCTGACACTGAGCGAGAAGGAAATAACAATTAACACGCGTTCGACAAGGATGACGGTCAGGGCATGAAGTTATCTAGATCCGAATTGTCAAATGTGCACAGCGCTATCCTGTGTTGCCAGTAGTATAAACAGAATTACCCGAAAGTCTGAAATTTCTTTCGTGAATCGGAAGATATTGCTAACGAGTAATTAAAAATGACGTGTTATTGTAAAATTTAAGCTAAAATACATATAAATGAAAATTATAAAGAAATATTTTAACTTATTACTTATTAACCATAGGTATAATGTACCCATGTAACATGTTATGTTGAAATAAAGTGGCAATGTTATTGTGACGTAGGCCCGTGTCACTCTGGGAATGGAAGACCATGTTTTATTAGACCATGACTAGTATAAGAGCGATTTAGGTGTCCTTGCCTCAGCTTGTACCACATATGAGATGATAACACCCTTGTAACCTAGCCATAATTGAGTGAATTCCGCAACTAGCAGCGCCATCTATCGCTTGTCGAGGACAGTGCGAGGCGAAGGCTCGAGTTGACCAGTATAAGATCGATTTTCAAATTTTATAAACAAAAATCTTCATAGAATATTGATATTAATGATGATATTGTCACACTTTGTCATTAAAAATGGCAAGGACAGTTAGCTTGGTCCAACTATCTATGTGTCGAGGTATGAGCGAGATGCACGAGCGAAATATGTCAAAATGAAATCATTAACAACGATTTGCAGGTTCGTATCGGCGGCACTTGGCAGCACTATTGGCAGAAACGTCGGCCCGGACTGAAAAAGATTCAGTAATTGTCTACGCTCTCCAGTTCGGAAATAATTGACTTAATTGATCGAATTCGCAGTTCGAAGTTCGAACGAGTCTTGATTTTAATTTGTTTTGTATTGTTTAAGTGGGTACAGTTAGGAAAGGTTCTAACATAAGGTCAATTCAAAATAAATAAATAAAAGGCTGAAATTAAAGGGGCCCACTGATTACCAGTCGCCGGTCGATATCGGCCTGTCAGTAAACGCAAAATTTGACAGCTCCGAACAACTGACAGGCGGATATTTATGATTGTCCCCCCCAAATATTTTATTATCTCGGGATATTCTTATGGTTCCATTTTGTTTTGAGAACCTGTAGACATCCTTTATTTTGATAAAAGACTAAATAGATGACTCAAAATTGAATATGGTGATTGTACTTAAAAAAACCGGCCAAGTACTTAAATATTTATTTTATTGTGTGTTTAGTACATATTTGTTGTTATAGCGGCAACAGAAATACATAAACTGTGAAAATTTCAACTGTCTATCACGGTTCATGAGATACAGCCTGTCAGACAGACGGACAGTGGAAACTTAGTAATAGGGTCCCGTTTTTACCCTTTGGGTAAGGAACCCAAAAAAAGTATTCCACCTTAATTTTTTTAAGTTTGTACCACACGTCGACCACACGCTTCGTTACGTTCACTTAGCACTTACATTCAGTTTGGGCGTTAATGGTTGTGTAATTGAAGATGGAATTCCTTTTATTTCACGGGTAATTAAGTTTTCCTGTAGGAAGATAAAAACCTATACCGAGTGCGATGTGTAGTCATAAATATTCAATAATATAAACTTAAACTGTTGCTGATAATAGTAAAGTTAGGCCAAGATAAGTCTCCAACGATTTTGACAGCACACGCAGTGCAAGTGTTATTTATACGTCATAAATCATAATTGCATAAGAGTGACATTTAAAATAACACTTGCACTGCGTGTGCTATCTAAATCGTTGCACACTTATCTTGGTCTAACTCTATCAGCAACTGTATGGACAAATTTTAGGGTGGATAGTAGTAGGGTTGATGAAAGTTTCAAAAAATTTGTTAGATTTCACTGACACTTCTGATGTTTTTTTACGAGAATTGAAGGAATGAATTTAGGAAAAATTTCCGTAAAAAACGAGAAAATTACGGGTTTTACTACGTGAAAAGTTTCATATTAGTTTTGGCAGTAGCTATAAGATTTTTATGAATGCTCAATCATCATACTATACGACGTTTGAATAACAATATACGTTTAGGTAGGCTATTACTTATTTAGTTTTCTAGTGTCCCTTAAAAGTCACTTATACCATAAATAATCTATACCACACTCGAACGTGGCAATAAACATGAACCTATAACTATCATTACCAGCGTGCCAAGAACGTATTAGCATAAAAGGAACATAATACGTGATGAGGTTACTGCTCACATGTGTTTATCACTATAAAAGGATCGGCGGACAGGCTTGATTTCATTCTAAGGGTCATTTGCTCAATTGATTCAGAGTCGTAATTTATTGACTTACAGAAGTTGCTAAGCGGACGAGGTGTTCAAAATTACCTTGACACGCTCTTATTCTCTTAACAATAATGTCGCATCAAGATAATTTTGAACACCTGGCCCGCTTAGCAACTTCTGCTGCTGACTGAACATCCATTTATTTACACTCTTCGTTTCTTCATAACTTTAATGAATAACCTTACAAAATCCTTTGCCTCGAAACTTTACCGTACTTACTTAGTAGTGTAGTAAATAAAGGTAGTGGACCCCGCAGTAATTCCTCAGCCAGAAAAAACTTTACAGTATGATAAAGTATCAATAAATAAAAAGTATTGTATAAATTTCCAAAGAATAATAATAATAGAATTAAAGTAAATACCTAAAGTCTTAAATCGTTAATATCTTTTTACGGAAAAATGCTCCGTTCAAACTTTCTTCACCAGACATATTCATATAACGTATTCCAACAATATATGAAATATCAAAAAAATATCCCAGCAGAAATACCAGTATTAATAAAATAAAATTTTTTGGCGTGTCTTGGACCGGAAAATTGCTCAGTCTAATTTTTTCACTGGAATGCCATTTTATTGCCGTTTTATACCTACAAAATGAAAATCTAAAAATTTTCCACTCTCAGTTTTTAATAGTTCTATAATACATACATTTCGATACGCATTTTTTTTGGATTTTTTTACCCACTGCGCCAAATTATATTCTAAGATCATATAAGAAGAAAAAAATGACAGAGCAATTTTCCGATGAAAATGAGCGTCAAACAAAGGAAGTATCATAAAAAAATATTCTCATGTTTGACAAAACTTTTAGATTTTTTTCTAGTATCACATACTGATACAAATAACTTATTTTGTAAAATAATTTTGGACTGAGGAATTACTCGGTTCAATATATAATCAGATTTGTGTTTTTACCTAACTTAGGAGTGGTTTTTTTTTGGATATTTATAATGTTAGTCTCGGCTCATACTATACAATAACCAAGCTAAATTTCATCGACTGAGAAATTAATGCATGGGTCTCCATACAACAACTTGCTTCATTTACTACACTATAGGCCACTTAGAAGTCTAAGAACGCAATATTGAGACTTGTCTTTTCGGATTATCATAGACAACTGGGAATTATTTTTTCCCAGTTGTCCCCATCGTGTTAACTATTAATTCCGAAAGTCGACGGTTCGAATCCTGGCCCGTAGGTACTAGCCCCAATGAATTTTTCGGAACTTTGTACGGAATATCATTTGATATTTTACCACTAGCTTTTCGGTAAAGGAAAACATCGTAAGTAAACCTGAATACATCCGCGAAGAAATTAAGAAAGTAGTAGTAGTAAACTCTTTATTGTACAAAAAGACATATTAATAATAACATACAATTAGTAAGAAACACAAAGGCGAAGTGTGTGTAAAGTCCTCAAAGCGTGGGGACTATAGCCCAATCCCTCTAGTGCTTGAGAGGTGGGACTTGGACACGGCTGGCTTTAAAGGGGCCCACAGATTACCAGGCTCTAATTTCACCACGGTGACAGGTGCGACAATTGTAAAACATCACTGTTGCTGACGTCACAGGCATCCATGGGCTACGGTTACCGCTTACCATCGGGCGGGCCGTATTCCTGTTTGCCACTATCATTGTTTTATTAAAAAAAACTTTATTATATCGAAAAAAACAGATATTTCTCTTGCTAAGTTTATGACAATTGTCACAAGAAACACTACAATTGTCACGAAATTCCGACATATAACTCATTACCTGTCAAGAATTACCTACAATTCTTCTAAATCTTGACAATTGTCAGAAACTTCGCAAAAGAAATATCTGTTTTTTTCCGATATAATAGTTTTTTTTTAATAATACAATGATGGTGGCAAACAGGAATACGGCCCGCCCGATGGTAAGTGGTAACCGTAGCCCATGGATGCCTGTGACGTCAGCAACAGTGATTTTACAATTGTCGCACCTGTCACCGTGGTGAAATTGGGGCCAGTTCGCCGGACGATATATTATTATTTTTGCAGCCTTCGAGCTGTAAAATTTATTTATTGCAGGTGACTGTACCTGTAGGCTGTACAAGAAAATAAAGGCCTTTGAAATGTGGTGCTGGAGACGGATGCTACGTATCCCATGGACAGCCAAGAGGACAAACGTCTCTATACTCCAGCAGCTTGGGATCCAGACAAGGCTATCCACCACCTGTTTTAAAAGGATTCTTACCTATTTTGGACGCATAGCCCGCCGAGAACCTGACAACTTGGAGAAATTTGTAGTTGTTGGCAAAGTAGACGGCAAGCGGCGACTTGGCAGATCTCCTGCTCGGTGGTCGGATCAGGTCGCTACCCTTACAGGCCTCACAATAGCAACCGCCATAAAGAAGGCCGAGAGCGGGTGGGATGGAAGCGATTGGTGACAGAGGTCATCAGAAAATTTCAAGACGGACACGACCTTCAGCAATGAAGAAAACGACTAGAGAGAGAGAGAGTACCTGTAGGCAACTTTACTCGCTACAACGACCGTCTTTTCAATTGCGCCACCGCCTAAAAAGTTAATGTATCGTAATGTTCCTAATTATGACGGCGCACGTAAACTAGTTATAGTGTATGTCTGTCTGTTTGTTCGTCTAATCAGACGAGCTCGCACCTCGTTTGGGCGAGGTTGGAAACTAGTTGCATGTTGTTTCAAAATGCTACTTTTAGGGTTTCGTACCTAAAAAGGAAAAAACGGAACCCTTATAGGATCACTCGTGCGTCTATCTCTCTCCGAAACTACTAGGTCTAAAATTTTGAAAAAAATACACAAAATAGTTCTTTACCTATAGATGACAGGAAAACTTATTAGAATGTGCAGTCAAGCGTGAATCGGACTTAATTACTTAGTTTTTGATCCGACCCCTACAGGTTTTTAAAGACATTTCGTTCACATTTCGCATAAAAAATAATACATTGTTAAAAATTGGTTAATGTTCGGACTCACGTTCTAAGGGTTCCGTTAGAACGTGAGTCCGACTCGCACTTGACCGGTTATTTCTTGTTGTATTACTTAGTACATACAATACTTAGTAGGTAGTTCGTATTGTCTAATAGGCTGAAAATATGTATATAGTAGGTAGATATACATATATATTATTAAAAATAAACTTTAAAATACAGAGCAGCAAAAAATCTATAGGTAGATAAAAATAACAAACTCAGTTTTTTAGAGTTCCATACCCAAAGGGTAAAAACGGGACCCTAAGCTATTACTAAGACACCGCTGGCCGTCTTTCCGTCTGTCACCAGGCTGTATCTCATGAACCGTGATAGCTAGACAGTTGAAATTTTCACAGATGTATTTCTGTTGGCGATATAACAGCAAATACTAAAAAGTACGGAACCCTCGGTAGGCGAGTCCGACTCGCACTTGTCCGGTTTTTCTTTGCCGCAAAACGGCATTGTCAAAAAAACTTATTCTCCATTTGTAAAAAAAATAAAAACAGAGGGAATAAGGCAAGCATCTGGCCGGCGAATTTATGATAATATTCGTTAAATAATAGAGAAGCGCGGCATTAAGATACAAATTCGAGGCGGGGAAAGGGTTCGTAGGGAGGGGACGACGATAGTTGCGTCGATAATATCGATATCGATATAATATTGACAAAAGATACTTGGAAAAAAAACAATAGATCATTAATAGTTTTCAGTGGTGGTAGTAGTAGTACTATTTGAGTAATAGATATACCCCCTTTTTAGGAAAGGAACGTACTCGTAGTTATTCTTATCGTCAAAAAAATCTGTGAATGTAGATTGTCTCACCTCCGAATTCAACAGTCATTCAACGTAAATTTCAGTTTTTAGGGTTTCGTACCCAAAGGGTAAAAAACGGACCCTAAATACGGGGTCATAATTTTATAGAAGTTTGACGTTTAAAATAACACTTGCACTGCGTGAGCAATGAGCAGTGCCAGTGCCAAGCATGCAACAACATACGTGCAAAGTAAGTAAGTAACACTTTATTGTACTGAATAGAATAGAATAGAATATGTTTATTGCTCACATATTGATCTTACTCTACAAGTACAATAAGATTACAACATGTTACCCTACAACCTACAAGGGCATTGCAAATACACGTGCATATAAAATATGAATACACATAAGAAAGGTACACTATAATTTATCTATTTATCTATTTCTACGCCTATTAAATATAACAAAAATATTATTTTATTATCTTAGAATTATATTTAGAAGCATGCAACAGCAAACGTGCAAAGTATTCAGTTGGCTCTGTTGGCTGTGCTTCTCATAAATCCCACCCCTAACCATCGACAACAGTATCGACACGGCCCACCCCACGACATTTCCATGTAGGTCGCATAAAAATAACATTTTCGCCTCCCCGGCACATCTGCTCAAATATTGACTCGCCACGATCGTGTCTGGCGCAAGCAAGATTTTGACTTCTGCCTTATTTTGCAACTGATTGCGTTTTTGTTTTTGTGCTGACATGAAAGACTAATGAACATTTTTTTTATTTGATACTGTACATCTAACAGTCGACTTTTGTTTTTAAGGTTCTTAATTGATTGGTAGATGTTATTAAAAAGTTTCATTTATTTAAAAAACTTCAAAAAGATGCAATCAAAATTTTCACAACTGATTTTCATTTTCAACCTGCGTCTCTTGTTTTTTGTTTGTGCTAATTTGGTATTAAGTAATTACTGTTTACGTTTAAAGAAACATTTTTTTTAGGTTAACATTGCAAAACTAATGGCACAAAATATGAATCTGTGCGTCTAATGGTCGGTTCCAGATGGTTCTCTTTTTTCGCTGTCTTGGTAAATATATTTAAATATTTTTTATTTTATTTTTGTGTTCATTAGGACCTTTTTGCACATTGATTAGAGGAGATATGGAATTATACTGAGCAACTTTTATTATGGGATTAACCCAGAAATCACGAAAAAGAAATGTACCCTCCCATAGAAAATGGACCAACCAAAATGTATGAAACAGCCAAATTTTTTTTTCACGGTTTCGGGGTTGGTCCCATAGTAAAAGTTGCTCAGTATAATCCCAAAACCTCCCTGGCAACGGGAATGCAGTTATTTTTTAGCCACCCTGTATATAAATTCACACTAAACACCAATCCATGTGTAATCAATGTGTAAACAGGCCCTTTATATTTCATATTTTGACTGTTACTGAACCGACATTGCGAAATGTAAAGTAGTGTTAACAACATATTATCCCTGTTCACACTTGTTCAAATACAGCATAAAACGAACGAAAGCCGTTAAGGTAACACCACACACCTCGAACGCAAGCGTATGACATGTGTTCGGGGGTGTCTGAGCTGCATATATTCGTAACGCCGTATTCACTAGTACTACTAAATAATAAAATCCGACTACAAATAATTTTTATCACTCATTCCTTACAATATGATGTAAATTAACGAACTCTTTTAAGATTAAAGCCGTTCAAATTAACCGCAAGTTAATACCTTACGGCAAAAAGGAGTTGAACCAAGAAAAGTCTGCAGAGATTTTGACAGCACTCGCAGTGCAGGCGTTATTTTAAACGTCAAACTTCTATGAAATTATGACGTATCATATACAATTTAATTGATACATCTTCCGAATCCGATAAGACTTAATGTACCGGAAATATTAGCTTGCTACGTTAACAAACATAATAAATGTACAGTCGAGACCCATTGCAAGAAAGTGGAAAAATTTATACATATTTATGAACTCGACTGTAAAATTCGTCGTAACGGCACGGCACGCGAAAAGCGTCGCAACAAGCCCGCACTGCTAGGGTGCCGCGTCAGCACCCCGATCCAATTTCAAATTTGAATTCCGAACCGCTTCCGCCTGCAGCGGCTTTCCCTCGCTTTTCTTTTCGGCCAGCGCGTTTGAGTAGCGTCTTTGTTTATTTTACAGTTTCTATTTGGAGAGTTTTTTTTTAACTGGCTGCCGAGTCCTGGGTCTTTAGCTCTTTAAACGATTATTGTTAGGCTACGGCTGTCATATAAGGGACATGTGGTTTATTGACAATGTATTGACAGGTGTTTTAAACTGAAAAATTGAAAAGTACGATGTTCTGCGTTACTTATCCTTTGCATTCTTTCATATTGGTGATGGAATTTCCATCAGAAAAGTTCCTTATGCACATAAAACATGCTATGCTTAAAGGTTACCCTTTTTCGGACATCCACAACACCTCAGTAGTCAGTGTCAGTACCCATGGGAAATCGGAACTATACGAAACGAAAAATCATTTCCCCTATATCTTTGAGAGTCGTGTTTTTTTATGGGCGGACAGTTACGTTACGTCATTCTATTCTATATTCAAATTGTCAGAAAATTGCGTAATAATAAGCCTGTAGTTAAAGAAACAAGTGAACAATTAAAAAAAAAACCTTTTTTTTGCGGATTTTGCTATTTGAGGTTCTGATTATGGTAGTCATGTGGTAGTCTATTTCAGATGAGCCATAAAAACAATCGATTTACGGCCCTTTCCATTCATTTAAATCAAGTTTTAGTAGCTTGGCATACATGTGTCGAAGTCTAGTCAGGGGTCCTACTTTGTCGCTTAACATAAAAGCGAGATTTGCTTGTATCTTTATACGAATAACCTGTCAGAGCGTCTTTATGGCAAGCGACAAAGTAGGAGGTTTTGGCGGCCGCGGACGCATATAATAAGAATACAAAACAAACATACAAAAACCGCTGAAATCATAACATTCATAAGTTATTATAGGTAGTATACGCAGCACTATTTAGAATAATAATAAATGTGTTTAATTTAAGCATTACATAGGAATAACGGTTATTTTTTTAATTAGTAGTATTTTATTTACGTATGACACTTAAACAAACGTTATAAAGACAAATTATCGATATCGATAAAAAAGAAATCAAACCCTACAAACATCATACACATGAGTAAATAACAAGAAAAGCTATATTCGGCAATATGTTTCAGTGTTTCAAGTATATAGGGTCATTGCGTCAGTTCACCGTCCAGTGCCTGTTTCCGTCCACTTGGCGTAGTTGCTACAAAGAATTGCGTATCATTGAATATACAGGTATATATTCAAATTATACGCATTTCTTGAATATATAGGCATACATTCAAATTATACGCAATTCTGTAGCAACGACGCCAAGTGGACGGAAACAGGCACTGGGCGGTAAACTGACGCAATGACCCTATGTACATTTCGTAATTTTTGAGATTTTTTTATCTTAAACTTTATTGCACATAATAGCAGTACAACTGATTTAAGTAAGTATTATGGACATTTTTAGTCAGTTATAACGATTTAAAAAATAATACCTTTTCACAACGGCACAGAAAACTGCCAATTTAATAAATAATACCCTGAAATTGATAGAACTCTATTTTAGTTTATGCTTTGACCGTTCTTCATTCTTATCAAAGCTGTCTAAAATTAAAATAGACTCATTTTACGAGTAAGAGCACACTTACACTTCAAACTCAACATCATCACCCCTCTTGCGTCGTCAAAAATAAACCAACGTAAACTTAACATATATTTCATTCCTTGAACAACTAAACGCAAACTTTACTCCTTTGTGTTGAAACAAAGGAACGTGGCTAACCGAGGAAAAATATTAAAATTATTATCCAAAAATCTGGCACCGATGCAGAAACGAAACGGAATTTCGCCCGCGAAAAAAGACTTTGACAGCGAAAAAGGCGGGAAAGGACCCCCATTACAGACAAGTGACGCCTCGAACCAGCTTAAAAGTAAAAGAGCTTATATTTATTGGGTTTTTGGAAGATATGTGTCTGTTTGGTTTTGAGAGTACTCTTGGCTGGCTGTATAATTGGAGTGGAGAGATATGGCTAAATTTTAATAACTTTCCTGGGCAAGTTATGGGTTCCAGTGTATATTAGGAGTAAGTGTTGTTATTTATTTGATCTTGTAAGGTGCTTACGCAAAAATGGTTGTTAGAAGTACTACTAGCCTAAGCCCGTGACTTTGTCCGCGTAGAAGTTGCTAACTCTTTTAACGTTTTTACTCCCCTTATGCCCGTTTTCAACCAAAAAAAAAAGCGTAATGAGCGGAAGCGGTGGCAACGGAATGAACGGACCGGAGTAACATGAAATTGACATTCCAGTCTTATTCAGTGGAAGCACTTGTGTATATTTCATCGTTGTGAGTTAACACCTTCGCTGCGTCATTAGTCTTTCAACCCCATACCACATTGAACGTGTTAAGCGGGATCCAAACGGGGCCTCCTTTCTACAATATTAGAGTATATATGTATTTCAAATTTCAAGGTCCTTCAACGTTTTATTAGGCTATTAATTAGGCTGTACGCGTTATCTACCAAAGATCTAGGTATATAACGGCAGTGTTAGGTATATAAAAACACGCGTCTTCGTCTGCGTGGAATCAGTAATTTGAGTAGTTTTATTTCTACTAAGGATAAAAACTAAAAAAACTAAACTATCTCTATGAACTAAATCGGTTCAACGGTTTAAGCGTGAAGAGGTAACAAACAGACAGACAGACAGAAAGACACACTTTCGCATTTATAATATTGGTATGAAAGTATGGATAGAGAAATAAGTAAGTATAGAGTGCTCACTCCATACATGTTTTCTTACCAAAAACGCTTATTATTTTCGTAGTCGACATCTAGCGTCAAGTAGCAGATTTATCAGCACTGCTACTTGACACTAGATGTCGAATAAAATACCCTTTGTTAAAGTGAATCGGCGATAAATGCCATACAATGATGTCAAGAGTTAGACCAAGATAAGTCTGCAACGATTTTGATAGCATACTCAGTGCAAGTGCCAGGGGGCGCCATAAGCCTTCTGTAAGAAGTGCATATACTTGGAAATATTCGACCTATGCCACCCTCCCGGTGGCCTAATAGCACAGACACCTGCCGCGATAGCAGAGAACCGCTGGTTCGATTCCAGCCTGGGGCACTGGAGGCCTTGGTCACTTTTTAGGGTTCCGTACCCAAAGGGTAAAAACGGGACCCTATTACTAAGACTCCACTGTCCGTCTGTCTGTCTAGTCTGTATGTCTGTCACCAGGCTGTATCTCATGAACCGTGATAACTATACAGTTGAAATTTTCACAGATGATGTATTTTTGTTGCCGCTATAACAACAAATACTAAAAAGTACGGGACCCTCGGTGGGCCAGTCCGACTTGCAGTTGTCCGGTTTTTCTTAGTATATGACAGTTATATCAGTTTATAAAACTTTTTTGTACGGAAAAGAACTGTCTTCTTGTGATAGAATATTTTACATTAATGATCACAACATTTCAGAAGAATCTGTCGAGAAACACAACCTGTAGAGGCGAAAACATTTTTTTCCAAGCTGAAACAAAGACGCCTTGTTCGCTCTTCACGTTCGCTCAGGCATAGTAAGCATAGAGTGCTCACTCCATACATCAGTTTTGGTACCAAAACGACTATTATTTTCGTAGTCGACATCTAGCATCGAGTAGCGGAATTATCAGCTGGCCTAGCCAAGGTTACAATCGCTATCGCTTCGACAACGAAAAGCATTATGTCTCTCTATCACTCTTCCATATTAGTGTGACAGTGACAGTTGCGTTTCGATCGCTACGGAGCGTAAGCGATTGGCATCTTGGCTACGCGGCCAGTACCGCTACTTGATAGTAGATGTCTCGAGTGTCGCGACTCACGAAAATCGTATTAAACAATAATTTACAACTTATTAGTTCAAATATTTCAAGCTGGAGTTGAAAATAGAGTTCCGGTTAATCCAGTTATAATATTAGCTGAAAATTGTTGAGCATTAGACTTTTCGATCGTCGCAACATCTATTGTCAAGTAGCAGTACCGATAATTCCGCTACTCGATGCTAGATGTCGACTACGAAAATAATAGTTGTTTTGATACCAAAACTGATGTATGGAGTTAGCACTCTATGTCAGGGCTCGGAACCGGTATTGAAATACCTGTTAATATCGTTCCAAAACCGTTATATTATTTCGTTCATTGAAAAACCGGTTAATCATCATCTGTGAAAATTTCAATTGTCTAGCTATTACGTTTCATGAGATACAGCCTGGTGACAGACAGACGGACGGACAGACGGACAGTGGAGTCTTAGTAATACTCCACTGGCCCCCACTGTATAACCCTTTGGGTACGGAACCCTATAAACAAGTAGATTTAAAAGTCGTCTGCCTCTGATTCATTCATTCAATGGCGATGTCTCGGTTTGGGACGAGGGTTGTATTGTCATAAAGTTCAGGCTCCAATTTCACCACGGTGACAGGTGCGACAATTGTAAAACATCACTGTTGCTGACGTCACAGGCATCCATGGGCTACGGTTACCGCTTACCATCGGGCGGGCCGTATTCCTGTTTGCCACCATCATTGTTTTATTAAAAAAAACTTTATTATATCGAAAAAAAACAGATATTTCTCTTGCTAAGTTTATGACAATTGTCACAAGAAACATTACAATTGTCACGAAATTCCGACATATAACTCATTACCTGTCAAGAATTACCTACAATTCTTCTAAATCTTGACAATTGTCAGAAACTACGCAAAAGAAATATCTGTTTTATTCCGATATAATAAAGTTTTTTTTAATAATACAATGATGGTGGCAAACAGGAATACGGCCCGCCCGATGGTAAGTGGTAACCGTAGCCCATGGATGCCTGTGACGTCAGCAACAGTGAGTTTACAATTGTCGCGCCTGTCACCGTGGTGAAATTGGGGCCATTGGTAGCGTTGGTGGCCTAGTGGTAATGGGACTTTAAATCCGAAAGTCGCGGGTTCAAACCCAGTTCGTACAATCAGCTTCAATAGTGGATGAAACAACGTGCCAAAAGTATCTGCCACCCTGGAATACTTTTGTAAAATCTCTATACTTCGCGTTCAAAATGCGATAGACAGTGTATCGTTTCTCTGCGAACGATTGTTATCTTGGCCTCATAGTCTAATAAAACATGGTCTTCTCTTCCCAGAGTGACACAAGCCTACGTCACAATAACATTGCCACTTTATATAGCGCTATCGCATATTATTATATAGCGCTGTCGCATTATGACGTAGGCTTGTGTCAGTCACGTGGTCGGAAGAGTACCAGGCGGAGTATATTATTATACCATGTCTTGGCCTCTAGCGGCCCACCATACGAAAAAAAATGGTAGGTAGTCAAATTTGTAACAGCCCCACAGTCAACCCTATAGGTAGGTGAATCAATTATCTCTTTTTGTTATTCTGTCTAGTCAGCCAGGCGACAATAAAAGTAGCACAATGCATGGTATAATAATATACTCCGCCTGGTACTCCATTCCCGTCTTTTCTAGGTCACCTAACTGACACGGGCCTACGTCATCATGCGACAGCGCTATATGATAATATGCGATAGCGCTATATATAGCGGCCATGTTGTTGTGACGTAGGCCCGTGTCACTCTGGGAATGGAAGACCATGTTTTATTAGACTATGGCACAGTGCGTTAGAAGAACTCTTGTATTGTGTCTTGATTGGAATACTATAGGTACTCTGTGTCTGTATCCTTTAGGTACTTAACTAAACGGGCATTTATTTGTATGATGATACAGATATTTGTTCCTGAGTCATGGTTGTTTTCTCTATGTATTTAAGTATTTATATATTATATATATCGTTGTCTGAGTACCCACAACACAAGCCTTCTTGAGCTTACCGTGGGGCTTAGTCAATTTGTGTAAGAATGTCCCTATAATATTTATTTATTTATTATAAACATTTTCAAATGTACAAATGTACATTTTCGGGTAGTTATAACATTTATTGATTAACCAACCAAATACAAAACCACCTGGATCTGTTATTGAATGACCTGACTTTAACCTGCATTATTTGATCATGTAATGTTTTCATCTGCCTTCCACTGGCTTAAGAAGTCTTTTGAGGGTAGATTTTGTTTATTCTTTTTAATATACCTAAAGATACAGAGTATAATATAACTAATTCTTTTCTCCAAAATCAACCAACCACTTTACTGAGAAGCATTCACATAATAGGCAGCACAGACATAATACAACTCCTCATACTGCAGAAAAAGTGCATAAGGATTCTTACAAATATTAAAAACTTTGAAACCTGTAAACCTCTCTTGAAACTTTCGAAACTTGAAATTTTTAACTTTACCTTTTTTACATATTCTAGAAGCCAGTAAATTTGTTTGCAAGACCCTGACTTTATATACAAAAGCATCAGACCGCCACACATGTCCCTAAATCTAAATCAGTTGTTCGGAACTGTCAAAATTTTGATTTCTAACTGACAGGCTGATACTGTCCGGCGGACTGTTAATCAGTGGGCCCCTTAAGACATAAAGATAAAATAAAATAGCCATACCTTCAAGTAACTTACAAATTAGTAATAAGAGCCCTCGCGTAATGACTATTAAGAATTTTTTATTAGTATAATTATCTTCCAAAAGAAATACAGTGAAATCTCGGTAATCCGGCACTTCGATGGTCCGGTATACCCAGTAATCCAGTACTAGTATTGGGATACAAATTTGCGCTAACATTTTCGCCCTTCAATCTCTTTATAAATGGATAATTTCCAGATAAAACTAGTTTTTTTTTTTAGTATTTTAGTAAAATGTATTTCTACGAAATACTAAAAAACACATCATTATTATGCAGATCAACGTGCAACTCCCTGTACACCTAAAGAAAATAGTGATGAATTCATCTCTACTACCTTGCCTCACATATGGCTGCCAAACCTGGACCTTTATAATCAATCAACAAAAAGCAAAATACAGACCACCCAAAGAGCAATGGAGAGAAGCTGTCTAGGCATCAAACTAAAAGATAAAATAAGACGCTCCAATATTAGAAAAAGGACACAAGTAACTGATGCCTTGCACTTTGCTCAGAGCATGAAATGGAGATGGGCCGGTCATGTGGCAAGGTTCAACGACGGGAGGTGGACAGGAAAGGTGACCAAATGGAAGGGGCTATGGCTCTAGAAAGAGAGGACATCCACTAGCCAGGTGGCAGGACGAGATTGTTGCCACTGCAGGCATAGAATGGCATAGTGTAGCGCTAGATAAATCCAAATGGAAACAGCTGGAGGAGGCTTTTACCCAGAAGGGGTCTACAGTAGGAAAATAAAAACTTAAAAATCTATGTATCAAATAAGAATTACAAATCACTTAAAAATCACAATCCTCTGTGGAATAATGAAAGCTCTAATAAATAAATAAATAAAATTATGCAGATTTGCTCTAACTTCCACTAAACCGAATTTTCCAGTAATCCAGCTCTCTTGTGTCAGCATTAGTGCCAGTTTAGTGAAATTGTACTGTAACTAAAGAGCAAACTTACACAAAATTCGTTAACAAGCTGAAAACCGACCACAGTTTTTATTCTCTGCAAGAGTTTTTCAATGCAAATAAGTATTATTCTAAGTTTATAAAATAATATCTTACTTATTTTTAATGTAGAAATAGTTGATTAAGAATTAATTGAAAGATTTATGTGTTTTATACCTATGTAATTACATGTAAAATTTGCAATACCCTTCTAGGGTAACATGTTGTAATGTAACTATTGTACCTAGCGTACACCAACATGAGAGTAATAAAGATATTCTATTCTATTCTATTCACACAAACAGATAGACGCGGTGGCCCGGCGGGAGACTTTGTTTTTTATAAGATGTACTGATAATAGAAAAAAAAATACCACGTGAAAACTTTTCATCCTCTTGCTCGAAGAAAGCTTGCCCCAGTTGCACCATTTAAGAAATTCAGAAGATAATCCAAAACATGTAATAACTTTAAAAAATTTGAATAATATTTACAAAAATCATAGTTAAATATGATTTATAAGAATGGAATTTTAAGTGATTATTGACGTATGTCATTAATGTAAAAATTTGGGGGACATCCTTCATAAAAAAATATTTGGATGTGCCAACATAACGGAAATAATCCAAAAATCGATAATCGTATACGATTTAACCGAAATAAAAATAATCGTATAAAGAAGAGAAAGCGTAAATGTCTTCAAACCACGTGGAGCGGCAAGGTCGAATTTATGTTTTCAACTTGTCAAGCGCGGCGTGTGATAAATTAATTCTACGGGCCGTTACCGTGATCTATGCTAAGGAAATTCATACCTTATACGCGAAACATAAGGTCGCGTTTCCTTCGCGGTAAAGGCCCACGCATAGTCGCCAGCCCAGGCAATATATCTTAGGCCGTGTACTGCCCGTGACAGTTAGTAAACAAACTGGAGCTACCGCAACAAAGGATCTCTGCCATTTTGCAACATTAATACACAACATGAGCAAACTTTGAGCTCGGCCAACGATTGTATTTTCCGAAATATCATTCGTAATATATGCATTGACGCTTTTAATAAGCATACAATACAAAATTGAGGTCGTAATAAGGCTCACTTACCAGAAGAAAACAACACGGTGTCGCTTGGTACTGTGGAGTCATCTGCACATCTTGCACATATCGATCACAGTCTTGCAGTTCTTAAAAACACTAAGCTAAAAAAGGAGGTTAGCACCAAAAATCTCAAACAGTCATTTATCAATCACAAGTCACGCGAGACAGTATTAAATAAACAGCTTTTTATTACAAATACAACACGAGCACGTTATGTGATTCACTATCAAAATAAAAATAGTGGCAGACGCTCCGTCGACGGTCGAGCCACTGTCTGTCTGCCGTGCTGTCAATATTCGTCAAAACGAAAATGGCGACACCCTCGACAGAATACGATCAGCACCGGCCTGCCGGCTATCGCCCTCCCTTTCGAAACATAGCGAAAGAAAAGGATGGGTGCCCGACGTGTTGTCTTCAACCCGAACGAGCTGATTTGTGATGTCACGCCCAGCGGCGTAACGTTTGCGTAATTAAACGCTCATGACGGCTCTTAAACTCGTTTTAATAACGTTAATTCACAACTATTTCTTAAATTAAGGTCGCCGGTTGAAATTGTTCATCATACAACAGGTTGACGCAATGAAATGTGTCTTTATGTTCTAATAATTCGTCTCTGCGCAGGCTAAGCCCGTCCCACCACTCAATATCTGTCGTGAGAGCGCCTCCTACTTTTTCTTATTTTATTCGTGTCTATTTTTTTCAGACGTTCATCTCGACTGCATTAATCTGGTGCAGTCCCACTGCAGTTTGATTAATAATCAAGTTAAGTCTTTGCTCTCTTTGAAAACTCGTTCGTTGATGCTCACGATAAAAATGTTTTTTTTCTTTTTGCCCTGCCTATACGTTTTCTAATACTTACCGTGTTAAAATTAGGAGTAGGTACGAATCTTTTAATTTATTAACTACAATCTACGACCTATCACAAAACTTTCTATAAATTAATAGGTTGCCTTACTTGGCCTTTGATACAGGTTAATCGGGTGATTCTTATCTGAAAAAGATTACGGGTTTTCAATTAACGAGCGCTTCGAAGAACGTAATATCTAATACCTTCTGATTACGCAATAAATTGATAAATAGGCTGATTATGTTATGATCTTTAATTACTTTAGATAACTTTAAGAGCCGATAAAATAGCAAGTACTATTTAGCGCAGCACCGGTAAGTACCGGCTTCTAAATTAAATTTAAAAATCAGCCTTCAATTTTATATGATACTTGTTTACGACCGATTATGATACGATTAAATCGTGTAATCGATATATCATGCATGCCAACATCGCGTAATAAAAATAGTAAAAATTAATTTCTATATAAATAGGTACCATACATATAATCATCATATAAATCATGTCTTTTATGACAGAAAAGTAACTTAAGACGAAATTTCACGACTAGAAAAACTATATTATTCATTTAGAATTATAAAACAATTTTAATTGTAATAATAATCTAATATATTTTTCTCAAATATTTTCTAATGCAGCGCCATGTTCTAGTCATGTCTAGGTTAGGTTTCAGAACGGTGTACTTACTTCGTACCAAATATATGCAGTATGTTATATACTTTTAAAGGAATTACTTTAATATTACGTTATTAAATCTTATAATTGGAAATTAAAATACTAAATAACGGAATTTTGAGACTTAGAAATTAAACGCAGAATGTGTTTATATTGTGTAACATAAATCTAGTTTCAGAACGCAACACGACAGACTAGTATTGCAAGCAAACAAAAGCCGTATAATATTTTACGCTTTTAATTTATATAACGTGAACGTGTTAATATTCCTGTTATTACTGCAATGTCTTTAAAACAACTTTCTCTTACTGAAAATAAATAGCAAAAGCTGTTAAAATTGAGATAATTATGTTTAAAAAGTCCAGATATAATCTAAATTTACCCTGGCAACCCTAATTTCCGCCCGTTATTTTTCAAATCACACAAGGAAGATTCCAGCTGTCGATTTGTGTCCGAGTTTTTGTGATTGATATTTTACATTCTTTAGTTTTTGGTCCTTTTATTATATAATTGTTCAATCATGTCTGAAAAGAATCATACTTCGCGGTTGTCCGCTTACAAAAACGCCGGTATCGGAACTACTGTAAGTATAAAATTTCTTTGTTAAATCCTTTGTTCTACATTGAATCTAAAAACACGTAATAATTTTAATAATATCCTACAATTTCAAGTTTTATACTGTCTAAAAGGTATATGTTTCATTTATTACTCCCATAGGCATGTTAATTTGCATATTGTAATAGATTTTTGTTACAAAAAGTTGTATTTAGACTCTGGAAACTAGAGGGTAGAGAAAAAAATCATAATTTTATGAAAGTTGCAGTAATTAAAGTATCTAAATTATAAATATGTAACTTCTTAGCAATAACGTTGTCTCTTTTATTGCTGGATTATATTTTTGTGTAACACAGCAAGATAACTGTCTAGCTTATTTTATTTGGAACTACTGTTAGGTGCACTTTGCCTATGAAATTCTTGGTTTTGAGTTTGTATAAGTACCGGGAAGGGCATTTATCTACATTAAGTTGCAGATCATTTGTTTACATATTTAATTACACAAACGGGTCTACCGCGATTATATTTTCTATTTTTAGTGTCTATATACAGTAATCCAGCACTAATGCTGACACAAGACAGCCAGATAACTGGAAAATTCGGATTAATGGAAGTTAGAGCAAATCTGCATATTATTTTGGTGTGTTTTTTGATATGTCGTAGGTCGTAGAAATACATTTTACTAAAATACTCAAAAAAATTCTACTGTTATCTGGAACTTAGCCATTTATAAAAGGATTGAAATGTGATAATGTAAGTGCACCTAGTAAATTAGGACATAGAATCATTTGTAACTCAATTATAGTGCAGGATTACTGGGTACACCGGGCAATTGCCGGATGTGACTTTAGTGTTTTAGAAACCTGGCATTTATTTGTGTGTTCGTCACAAATATTTGTTCCTGATTTATGGATGTTATGATGTATTTAATTTATCTATGTAAGTATCTATGTCATCACCTAGTACCCATAGTACAAGCTTTGCTAAGTTTGGGACTAGGTCAATCTTTGTAAGATTGTCCCCAAATATAGTACCTAATATAGGGAAAAACTGAAAGAATCTAGATTGAACAAAAACTGAAGTAGTTACGTATGTAGTCATTTTTGTAAACTGTCGGCTTAGAGTAGACCACAATGAAATTCATATAAAATGAAAACATGCATTTTTTTAGCCCTTTGCCCTTCGCATTTTAGCATACTGGCAACACTGGTAGGACTATGGGAAAAGTAACTTTCACTACTTAGTGAAATTGGGCGTGTCTATTTTTACTAATACCAAATAAAAAAAATATGGAGGAGGTATGTTTTAATTTTTGATTTTTATAGTAAAAAAAGGCCCACCGTGTAAAGTCAAAATGCACGTTACATATTTGTATAGAAGTTTAAAATATTCAATGTTTATTTTGAAAGTTAAAAAAACCTTAAATTCCACCTTCACTATGCGTACGCGCATAAAAAACATTTTTTTAGAGTTTATTTGTTGTTTTTTTTTAATATGTTGTTTTATGGAGTAAACTACTTTTCTTGTTCTTTTTTTCCCTTCTATATCATGAAAAGTGATATTGATATAATTCTCAACGCCCACCGATGCGTCATCGAAACGGCAAAAAAGTTCACAGTAAACTCTTTTGCCTCTCTGTCACACTTGCGTATTCGAGTGATAAATTTTATTATGGTCCAATTTCTAGGAATTCGACATGAATTACTGTTTTTCGTCTTTCAAGCCAGTTCTTAAAAAAAAATTAAATCTTTAGGTATAGGCAATGTTGCGTAAAAAAATTCAAAATTAATTATATTTCCTCAGGATCTCCGTCGCAAGCGTGCTGAGCTCAGTGTAGCGCTCCGCAAGCAGGCCAGAGATGAGCAGCTCCTCAAACGCAGAGCTCTGTCTCCGGAAGCCAAGGATGAAGATCTTCAGCCGGTTGAGAAGCTCCCGAGCCCGGCTGACATTGTCAAAGGTGGGTTTTGTGTCTGCACAATCAGGCTAGAGATCAGCAGCTCCTCAAACGCAGAGCCCTGTCTTTGGAAGCCAAGGATGAAGATCTCCAGCCGGTTGAGAAGCTCCTGAGCCCAGCTGATATTGTCAAAGGTGGGTTATGTGTCTCCGCAAGCAGGCCAGAGATGAGCAGCTCATCAAACGCAGAGCCCTGTCTCTGGAAGCCAAGGATGAGGATCTTCAGCCAGTTGAGAAGCTCCCGAGCCCGGCATACATTGTCAAAGGTGGGTTATGTGTCGCAAGCAGGCCAGAGATGAGCAGCTCCTTAAATGCAGAGCCCTGTCCCCGGAGGCCAAGGATGAGGATCTTCAGCCAGTTGTGAAGCTCCCAAGCCCGGCAGACATTGTCAAAGGTGGGTTATGTGTCTCCACAAGCAGGCCAGAGATGAGCAGCTCCTCAAATGTAGAGCCCTGTCTCCGGAAGCCAAGGATGAGGATCTTCAGCCGGTTGAGAAGCTCCCAAGCCCGGCAGACATTGTCAGAGGTGGGTTATGTGTCTCCGCAAGCAGGCTAGAGATGAACAGCTCCTCAAACGCAGAGCTCTGTCCCCAGAAGCCAAGGATGAGGATCTCCAGCCAGTTGAGAAGCTCCCGAGCCCGGCTGACATTGTCTAAGGTGGGTTATGTGTCTCCGCAAGGGAGCCAGAGATGAACAGCTCCTTAAATGCAGAGCCCTATCCCCAGAAGCCAAGGATGAGGATCTTCAGCCAGTTGAGAAACTCCCGAGCCCGGCAGACATTGTCAAAGGTGGGTTATGTGTCTCCGCAAGCAGGCTAGAGATGAACAGCTCCTCAAACGCAGAGCCCTGTCCCCAGAAGCCAAGGATGGGGATCTCCAGCCAGTTGAGAAGCTCCCGAGCCCGGCTGACATTAGAATAAGAATAAGAATAATATTTATTTCTTTAACATTATCCAAAATTATAACATTCATAATACACTTAAATAGAACTTAACTAATGTAAATATACAAATATGTTTTTTAAAAAGTAAACAGTGATGTTTTTTTTATTTTATTTATATAGCCCTTTATTCTGAACATGATTGTTGGTTTTTAGTTTTGAATGTTTATATGAAGTCTCTTGGTTCAGTGTGCCTGTCGGCAAAGGCCTCCTCCAACTCCTTCCAGTATTTCCTCTCTCTTGCCACCCTTGTCCAGAGTGGTCCCACTGTGAGTATAATTTCGTCTTCCCATCGTGTTAATTGAGGGCCTTGCGATCTTGATCCATCTGTAGGGTGCCACATGAGAATTCTTTGGCTCCACTTCTCTGTTTTGCATCTTATAGTGTGGCCTGCCCACCTCCATTTTTGCCTGTCTATGTGGGTGAGGATGTCTGTCACTTTTGTTCTGGTTCTTATGTCAGAGCTGCGGTTTCTATCCTGTAATTTTACACCGAGCATGCTCCTCTCCATAGCTCTCTGGCACTTTGCAAGTTTATCTCGTTGTTTTTTAGTAAGAGACCAAGTTTCGCAGCCATAGGTTAGACATGGAAGCACACATGTGTTAAAAGTTTTGCTTTTTATCCGTATACCAAGGTTGCTTTTCATGATTTCTTTGAGTGACCAATATTTGCTCCAGCCGGATGCTATTCTTTTTTCAATTTCTTTATCCATTTGGTTCTTGAATGATATTATTTGACCTAGATATACATATTCTTCAACATAGTCCAGACTGAATCCATTAACTGCAATTTCTTGTCTCCTAGAATTTGTCATCAATTTAGTCTTGTCTGAGTTAAGCTCCAGTCCCACTGCCTCACTCTGTTTTGCTAGATCCAATAGCATGCATTCTAGTTCTTTTGGGTTTTCCTCAAACAAGACTATGTCGTCGGCAAACCTGAGGTGGTTTAGGCGTGTGCCATTTATGTTGAGGCCAAGGTGTTCCCATTCGAGTTTGCTGAAAATTTGTTCCAAGACAGCGGAGAATAACTTTGGTGATAGTGGGTCACCTTGCCTGACACCTCTTTGTATAGGGAAGTTTTTGCCAGTTGATTCTAGTCTAATTCTGCTTTTGCTGATTGTATATATCCTTCGGATAATTTCTACGTATACTTCGTGTACTCCTTGTTGTTTCAGGCTTGTCCATATACAGGTGTGGTTAAGGCTATCGAACGCTTTCGAGTAGTCGATAAATGCTATGAACAAAGGCTTTCGGAACTCTTTATACTTCTGAATTACTTGTTTTACTGTATGGATATGATCAATTGTACTATAGTCTTTCCTAAATCCAGCCTGTTCGATTGGTTGGCATTCGTCTAGTGTTCTTGATATTCTTTCTAGTAACACCTTAGCAAAAACTTTGTATATGTTTGACATGAGGCTTATTGGCCGGTAGTTGCTGATATTGTCTTTCGCACCTTTTTTGTGGATCAAGATGATGTCTGATTCTCCCCATTGGTTTGGGATTATCCCTGTTCTTACTAACAGTGATGTTTACTTAACATTAAATATAAAATCTTCTATGCAAGCAATATTTGTATCTGGCTCGAACATATTTTACATCAATACCTAAACTAAGTATATAATACTTGTATCTTAGGTATTTCGTGTTAGTAGGCCAATTTAGTGTAACTTATTGGGCAAAAACAATAAAGATTATATTAGTACGTGACAAAAACGTATGTAGGTAGGTACTTAAATAACTTTGTAGGTCAAGCAATGAGCAAGACAACTAAATGCTAACCTAAGTATAATAAGCAGTTCTGCTCTTCTCTTTTTGCCCAATAAGTTACACTAAATTGGCCTACTAACACGAAATACCTAAGATACAAGTAAATGATTATTTATAACAAACAATAGGTAGGTAAAGTGAGTGGACTATGTAATGTTAATACAAATGGCAACTGGTGACATAACTATTTTTATGGAAAGAGTGACTTAATTATACTACGAGTATTTTTGATAACTCTTGCTATACATAGCGCTCTAGGCACCCTCATAGTCTATAGAACTTAAATATCTAGTTTGCGCATTTTTCCTCGCTGGGCACTGCTCGTCTCCGGTTTTATGGTTGGACGGTTTCTTAAAGCGCTGACATGTAGCACATTTGGAAGGCTCACTCCTTGTACACTCCTTGATGCTGTGCCCTGATGATCCGCAATGTCCACATGTGGGCTCTGTATCTCTGCAGAACTTAGCCGAATGTCCATATTGCTGACAGAAATAGCATAAGGTCAGAAGAGTAAAGTCTCGTACAGGGCAGGAAGACCAATTTATATATACACGCTGTTGTTGTATAAGCATTCTTCTGAGTGAGGCCGTACATTCCAAAATATAGTTGCAGGTAGAGCTGTCCTTCTTGCCTGATTTGTGACTGAGTTTGAATGAATTCATAAATACCTCTCTGGAGAAATTAGGTTGCAGGTCTAATATGTTCTGTTCGAATATACAGTCAAACACATCTTTTTCGGGCATGTTTGTCGGTATCCCCAGCAGGATTATCTTGGGTCTCCGTTTGGCAGTGTCTTCTAGTTTAAGTCCTGATTGTTGGAGCTGTTGGGACGCTTTGAGCTTTTCGAGGTCATCCTTTCTATCTGTGCTAATTATGACACCACCATTTTTCGTCTTCCTCATACCGCGAACATGTAGTTTAAGGGCTTCGGGCTTGATTAGGTTTTGGACCAGTTTTTTAGTATCCTCACTGGATTTCTCCTTATCGGCGGGGTAAATTGCGATGCTACTGGTTTTGGTGGGCACAACAGTTGACGTTTTTCCGGTTCTGACCATATCGGCGAAGGATTGGTTTACTTCGGTAGTTTTGGGTGCTGCTTGTAGGTACTGCTTAAGTTCATGAAGTTGGGTGCTATAGTCTCTTTGCTGGGTTAAGTTCTTCACTTTAGCATGACACAGTAAATAATTCATCTTGGCCGACTGGTATTGAACGGCTAGCTGCGAGACTCCACCCATGACGCTCTTTGTTAGGTTGTTAATCCTCAATTTTTGGTCCGTGTTCAATTTACCTTCACTCGAAATTGTGCAAATTTCATTGAGGCGCATTTCAATTTGGGTCAACCATCCTTGAATTTCAGCTGTTGACACCGTATCTGGCATGTCCGATGGTGCTGACGCTACAGGTGTTCCTTGGGCAGTTTCCATGTCTACAGTATTTTTTTCTGAAGGCGGTGGGGTCCGTAAAGTCCGTGAACTTCTATTAAAGGCGTCTTGACCACTCATCGCGGCGTTGAAAAATTGTACTCATTTCCAACAATCAGTATTACTCACGCAATAGTTCACAGTGTGTGAAAAGTGCTGACACTGATTTGGCACAGTTACACTTTTATTGTTATGAATAATTATTAAATAAAGAATTCAAAAATAGCAGTTGACACGACCGCCTTTAACGGCTGACGAAATATCTCTTTGTCAAAGGTAAGAGTCTAAATTGTAATTGTATAATTGTAAACGTTTATTTCAGACAAATAGTCCATATTATACATATACACAAACAGAAATAATATAATCAATCACAAATTCATAAAACAGCACACACTAAAGTTGTCCACAAATCATCTGTCCCCGCTTGGTTACCTGGGCCAGTGACAGATGAGAATGAAGCCATTCTGACAAATAAACCAAGCAGAAAATATTGGCTGTTATTGGCTTTGTATTGTTATCTAAATCTGTATAATATTTTTGTAGCTGTTGGTACTCCATAAAAAATAAAAATAATAAAATAAGCTGATCTTCAAGTGAAGGACCCACGAAGGACCTGTCTTCGAAGTGCAACAATGAGGATATAGTAACTTTAGTAAGTCTTGCTAACATTGTCAAAGAGATCTCAAGATTCCTCAGAATCATAAACATCAAGAGAAAGTCAAGGTTATCAAGGGAGAAGTCAGCAGATCTCTTCGCGCAGACATGTGTGACATGACATTGCGACACAGTCATTGTGTATGCCATGTACTCTGACACTTGTTATTCGCAGGCCTCAAGTCTTCAGACCTGCCCCTGCAGACATCATCAGCTCGGGCAGCCCGTCGCATCCTCTCACGGGAACAGAACCCGCCCATCTCGTCCATGGTGTCAGCCGGGGTCATACCACCCTTAGTAGCCGCGCTAGAGAGAGACGACTGGTGAGTAGTGGTGACTCTGTTGGTGCTAGTCATCCTCGCTACTGCAGACATCATCAGCTCGGGCAGCTCGTGTCTCTCATGGGAACAGAACCCGCCCATCACTTCCATGGTGTCAGCCGGGGTCATACCACCCTTAGTAGCCGCGCTAGAGAGAGACGACTGGTGAGTAGTGGGCGACGCACAGGTGACACCTGTGGAGTAAGCTTCATTGTCCAATCCCATGGATGTACAGTCTAGTGTAAATAAGTTTTTGGCAAAAAAATCATTTTTGTACAAGCTTTTATCGCTGACTGTACTTTTCTTACGACAGACAACTGATACTCATCGAGACAATTCTAAAAACCCCTAACACAATTAGGTTGCGTTGTTTCATCACAGAGTTCCTAAGGCCACCTACTGTCTCCATCATCAGATCAGCTCGATGGTACCATAATATTGCATTGTCATCCGATTTATACATGCATGCAAAATTTCAGCTCAATCGGAAACCGGGAAGTGGATCAAATTTAACTTGCAAGATTTGATTACAGACAGACAACGGTCAGGTGATTAATATTAAAATAACTGGTGTTTTTCCAGTGTGGACCTGCAGTTTGAAGCAGCCTGGGCCCTCACCAATATCGCGTCTGGGACGCATGACCATACTATGGCAGTTATTGAAGTAAGTTCAAAACCTGTATAGCTTTTAGGAAAGTTGTGAATTCAAGTTTTTATGCTGCTAGGTAAGGGCTGATACAGACGAACTGCAACTTGTATGGGAATTGCACGTCGATTGCAATGTTCCCATACAAGATGCAGTTAGATTGCAGTTTGTACTGGCCCTAAAGGCAGGGGCGTATTTACCTTAGGGCCATCCGGGGCATGGCTTGGGGTGCCAACCCCCAGGGGTAGCATATACTGCCCCTGGCGGATTGCATTTTGTTTTTCTTCCTTGACTTTTGGGGCGGCGAAACGTATTGGCCCGGGGCGCCAAATTTCAAAATACGCCCCTGCCTAAAGGTAGTTCAGTGAAAGGATGTTAAGGGGCCCACTGATTAACAGTCCGCCGGACGGTATCAGCCTGTCAGTTAGAACAAAATTTTGACAGTGCCGAACAACTGACAGGCCGATACCGTCTGGCGGATTGTTAATCAGTGGGCCCCTTTACAGTCTGGGCAGAGCTAAAAAGGATCATAGTTCAAAGTGGTGTGGTGATAATATTTATGTTTCACTCGGGAGCAAATTTTGTTTATCTCTCGTGCTTTGAATTGAAACCGTTGCAATGCTCAAGATTTCACTTTTAGGGTTAACCTTTTGAACGCCACACACGGCAATTGATGTCAACGCAAAATCGTGACAACAACGACGCCAAAGACGGCATTTGACGTCGATCGTTTTTTGATGAAAATCTACTGAAAAACACCCCACTTTTAGGTTGGCATTATTTATTCACAAAACTAAATTTTACCCCCGTGGCGTCAGTGGCACGGCAAACGGATGCGCCGTTTGCTGTTCAAAAGGTTAAAAACCACTTTTTCACTTCTCATGCTCAAAAAGTGCACCTTTATGTTGTGCGTAGACGACATAAAATCGCATTTTATGCTCTAGAGCATAAAGTAAAATCATCTATTACGACCCTTATTGACTTAGCAGTAAAGTCCAAATTCTGCCATACAAACTGCCAGCCCTGCCGGCGCGCCCCCGACCGGCGCTCTCCTGATCGGCGTGCCCCGCGCCTCCGACCGGCCCAAGAACAATTTTCTTTTCACCTCAGCAGCTCGAACAAGGGTACTTTGCTTCTTAAAAACAGTGAGCAAAATCGCATTTTGCTCACTGAGTCATTTTGTCTCACTCAGTGAGCAAAATCGCATTTCTCGCTACGCTCGTGAATCTATTATAGAATCTTTTGCTTGCACGGGACTCAAAATAAGCACTCGAAGAAATATCAAACTTTGATCTCTTGTTGTACAAATAACTATTAGTCTTGAATAAATACGTTAAAATAACCTAAAATATTTGATTTTTTGTATATTTTCCTCGCAATCGAAGTGAAAAGCAGAGTGTACAACAGGGGCACAAATGTCCATTTTTACCCGAGGCAATTTTTTGGTCTTACGCCCTTATGCCCTCGTTGTACAATCTACTATACCCTTCTGTAAAAAAGAAACTATTATTTATTTTTCTCAAAAATGGACGGCAAATTCGACTTTGCCGTCTAAAAAATAGGTCGCGAAGCGCTTAGTTTATGGTCAGTCAAAAATTAAAAAGTTAAAAACATTGCAGTCTCGATTTTGGGACTGCAATGCCGCATACAAATTCCATTATTTGTCGAGTTCCAAACTTTTAAAAAGTTGAAATGGCCATATCAATTGAAGGCACAGGCCCTTTGAACAGCCAAACAGATGATTAGTGCCGCGACTATTTAGTTGTCTCAAATAGGTTGGCGTATTTTCGGCAGAAAAATACACTTCTATTTTTTTATTAAAAAAATAAAAAGACGGCAAGGGCTTTCTTCTGTGAAAATATATACGTAACAACGTTGCTTTTGTAAAATATTTCTATGATATTTATATTTCTTCCACCATTTTTGAGAAAAGCACTATATATGACTCGGCTGGAAGGCTACTTGCTGGCTTCGGATTCAATTAAACGGACTCCCAAGGTCGTCCGTTTAAAACGAATCCTCAGCCTGCAAGTAGCTACTTCCGAGCCTCGACAATAATGTACTATTATACACCAATTTGGTACTATAATAGAACAATTTTCCCCAGGGCGGCGCCATCCCCAAGCTGGTGGCGCTGCTGGCGCGCGGCGGCTCGGTGGGCGAGCAGAGCGCGTGGGCGCTCGGCAACGTGGCGGGCGACGGGCCCGCGCCGCGCGACGCCGTGCTCGCCGCCGGCGCGCTGCCCGCGCTGCTGCCCAGCATGGCGGCCCAGGCCCCGCCCAGCACGCTCAGGACTGCCGTCTGGACCTACAGCAACTTCTGCAGGTCAGATATCACTGTTACAGATGACAGATATCAACGTGGCGGGCGACGGGCCCGCGCCGCGCGACGCCGTGCTCGCCGCCGGCGCGCTGCCCGCGCTGCTGCCCAGCATGGCGGCCCAGGCCCCGCCCAGCACGCTCAGGACTGCCGTCTGGACCTACAGCAACTTCTGCAGGTCAGATATCACTGTTACAGATGACAGATATCAACGTGGCGGGCGACGGGCCCGCGCCGCGCGACGCCGTGCTCGCCGCCGGCGCGCTGCCCGCGCTGCTGCCCAGCATGGCGGCCCAGGCCCCGCCCAGCACGCTCAGGACTGCCGTCTGGACCTACAGCAACTTCTGCAGGTCAGATATCACTGTTACAGATGACAGATATCAACGTGGCGGGCGACGGGCCCGCGCCGCGCGACGCCGTGCTCGCCGCCGGCGCGCTGCCCGCGCTGCTGCCCAGCATGGCGGCCCAGGCCCCGCCCAGCACGCTCAGGACTGCCGTCTGGACCTACAGCAACTTCTGCAGGTCAGATATCACTGTTACAGATGACAGATATCAACGTGGCGGGCGACGGGCCCGCGCCGCGCGACGCCGTGCTCGCCGCCGGCGCGCTGCCCGCGCTGCTGCCCAGCATGGCGGCCCAGGCCCCGCCCAGCACGCTCAGGACTGCCGTCTGGACCTACAGCAACTTCTGCAGGTCAGATATCACTGTTACAGATGACAGATATCAACGTGGCGGGCGACGGGCCCGCGCCGCGCGACGCCGTGCTCGCCGCCGGCGCGCTGCCCGCGCTGCTGCCCAGCATGGCGGCCCAGGCCCCGCCCAGCACGCTCAGGACTGCCGTCTGGACCTACAGCAACTTCTGCAGGTCAGATATCACTGTTACAGATGACAGATATCAACGTGGCGGGCGACGGGCCCGCGCCGCGCGACGCCGTGCTCGCCGCCGGCGCGCTGCCCGCGCTGCTGCCCAGCATGGCGGCCCAGGCCCCGCCCAGCACGCTCAGGACTGCCGTCTGGACCTACAGCAACTTCTGCAGGTCAGATATCACTGTTACAGATGACAGATATCAACGTGGCGGGCGACGGGCCCGCGCCGCGCGACGCCGTGCTCGCCGCCGGCGCGCTGCCCGCGCTGCTGCCCAGCATGGCGGCCCAGGCCCCGCCCAGCACGCTCAGGACTGCCGTCTGGACCTACAGCAACTTCTGCAGGTCAGATATCACTGTTACAGATGACAGATATCAACGTGGCGGGCGACGGGCCCGCGCCGCGCGACGCCGTGCTCGCCGCCGGCGCGCTGCCCGCGCTGCTGCCCAGCATGGCGGCCCAGGCCCCGCCCAGCACGCTCAGGACTGCCGTCTGGACCTACAGCAACTTCTGCAGGTCAGATATCACTGTTACAGATGACAGATATCAACGTGGCGGGCGACGGGCCCGCGCCGCGCGACGCCGTGCTCGCCGCCGGCGCGCTGCCCGCGCTGCTGCCCAGCATGGCGGCCCAGGCCCCGCCCAGCACGCTCAGGACTGCCGTCTGGACCTACAGCAACTTCTGCAGGTCAGATATCACTGTTACAGATGACAGATATCACTAAACTGTCCTTCATATACCCGGCCACACTCGACGAGTGGCATGAGAAGTAGCGAGGGAAGTGGACAGAGACGTAGTGTGGCCCCGCTACTCGTCGTGCCCACCGCTCCCTATTTTGTCAGTTTTTTAGCGCGTCTCCTACTTTACAATGCCATTTTTACATGCGTAATATTGTTACAGGAACAAAAACCCGCTGGTGGCGTTCGAGCTAGTTGCTCCGGCTTTACCCTTCGTCTCGGATCTACTCGAAGTACAGGATACTGATGTGTTAGGTGAGATTTTTAAACTCATCATATCATCATAGAAGGGTACTTATTGTTGGTTGTCAATAAGACGCTATGTTCATTTGATTTTAATTATTATATAAAGCCGCAATCCGACTGACTGATTGACACGATTGTTCTCCCAGAAGGAGATTCGTGGGGTATTTGAGTTTGGTACGGTCGTATAGAGGGCGGCCTGGTGACCTCCAGAAAAATCCGACTTTTGGTCTACCTGATCCAGTCAGAAAAATGTTCGACGGCCCGGCCAACCGGTGGGAGGTAGGTGGGGGGTGCTCGACCAAATGTCATAGAGGGACCCTGGCAGTTTTTGACGCCGCCATTTTTTTTTTCAAAATGGCCTACTTTTTTTTTTAATTTTTTCAAGTTTGTCCTAGCGCGCTGAAATTTTGGTCACGGAATCTCGGGGTCCTCTAGATTCGTATGGGAAAAAAATTTTTCGAAAAAATCCAAGATGGCGGAAAAAATGGCCACTTTTATTTTGTATGGCAACTTTTAAACGGTGCGAGATAGGTGGGGGGTGCTCGACCAAATGTCATAGAGGGCTCCGAGACAAAACAAACTCCATTTAAAAATTTTCAAAATGGCCGACTTTTTTTTTTTAATTTTTCAAGTTTGTCCGAGCGCGCTGAGATTTTGCATGGCGAGAGATAGAGGCCTCTAGATTCCTATGAAAAAAAAAAACGGAAAAAATCCAAGATGGCGGAAATAATGGTCATTTTAATTTTGTATGGCAACTTTTAAACGGTGCGAGATGGGTGGGGGGTGCTCGACCAAATGTCATAGCCCTCTATGACATTTGGACACGGGCAAAATTCAAATTTCCAAGTAGGTTAAGCGAGCCCGAAGGGCGAGCTTCAGGCCGGGAGGCCGAAGGCCGACCCCGCGGAGGGCCGTCAGGCCCGGAGCTTCACCCCGAATGTCCAAGCGTGCCCCACCCCCAGTAATTTTGGGCGAGGCCGAAGGCCGAGCTGCGGGAATGACCAACAAAGCAAAATCCTATACAAAAAGTGTGTTAAGCGAGCCCGAAGGGCGAGCTTCATGCCGGGAGGCCGAAGGCCGACCCCGGCGGAGGGCCGAAGGCCCGGAGCCTCCACCCCGACTCCCAAAACGCGAGGCCGAAGGCCGAGCTGCGTGAATGCAGTTCCCCCAAGCGTTCTACAAAGTCAACTGTCTTGATAAGCGAAGCCGGCGGGCCGAAGGCCCGACGGCGAAGCGTCGAGGCTCGCGAAGGCCGAAGGCCGAGCTCCGCGTAGGGCCGAAGGCCCGAAGCGTCACACGAGAGGGGGAAGTTGGAGCTTAAACACGACCCAATAGGAAAAGTGTCTTAGACAAGCGAAACGGCGGGCCGTAGGCCGAAGGCCGTAGGCCCGACGTGAGCTTGTCAAGACACTTTTACTATTGGGTCGTGTTTAAGCTCCAACTTCCCGCTTAAGCCCCGAAGCAAAACCAACCCTCCCAAGTGTTTTAATAAGCGAAGCGGCGGGCCGAAGGCCCGACGCTGAGCTTCGAAACCCAGCGAAGGCCAAAGGCCGAGCTCCGCGTAGGGCCGAAGGCCCGGAGCGTCCCTTACGAGCTCCCAAGCACGCGAGGCCGAAGGCCGAGCTGCGGGAATGAAGTGCTCGCATGCGGATCGTTTCGTCCTAGCAAAAGTACAACTTTATTTCTTTTTCCCTTTGGAAAACAAACTACTACACAATTACAACAGCACAAACAACAGCACCAATAACAACAACACATAAACAACAACACTAACAACAGCACAAACAACAACACGCGCACCGCGGGGCCCTCGGGCCCCGCGCACAGGGCAAAATCTAGTTCGATTTTTATAAGAGCGAAGAATGAAAAGTTTATAACGAACAGTAACACATTAACTGTAACAAGCAAAACGAAAAAAACAGAACAACAACAACTAAAGAGTCGGAGCCGAACGCACTACACGGACACGGACTTTGACGGGTTCGTGTAGTTCGGACGCTTAGCCCCGCCGGGGCTAAGAACACGGACACACGGGTTAGCGTGTAGCACGGATATCGGGAGCCCTAATAGGATATTATAATGTATTTAAAATACATTATTTTTCTCAAACATACAATGAAATATTGATGTTATGTTCCTTATAATAGGCTGCGAAGTATGACGTTTCAGGTGCGGCTAGGACAAAAGGTCGTTAATGGAATTTCATACACATCTTGAAGGCCTAGGCCGGCAAAGTCCTCTTTTTAAATTTTCATTTCACAGATATTTGTGACACAGCATCGTGGCATTCATCCATTAAAAAAAAATCGGGCAAGTGCGAGTCGGACTCGCGCACGAAGGGTTCCGTACCATATAAAAAAAAAAACAAAAAAAAAGCAAATAAAAAACGGTCACCCATCCAAGTACTGACCACTCCCGACGTTGCTTAACTTTGGTCAAAAATCACGTTTGTTGTATGGGAGCCCCATTTAAATCTTTATTTTATTCTGTTTTTAGTATTTGTTGTTATAGCGGCAACAGAAGTACATCATCTGTGAAAATTTCAACTGTCTAGCTATCACGGTTCGTGAGATACAGCCTGGTGACAGACGGACGGACGGACGGACGGACGGACGGACGGACGGACGGACGGACGGACGGACGGACGGACGGACGGACGGACGGACGGACGGACAGCGAAGTCTTAGTAATAGGGTCCCGTTTTACCTTTTGGGTACGGAACCCTAAAAACTAGAGGCAGTATTTGCTTTATGGTTCGTAATGACACTCTGCCACTACGCCTATAAAAAAAAAAACAAAAAACAATGTTTGCTATAATTTGCAGTTTTATTTGTATAAAATCAACATGAACTTAATAAGTAATACATTCTATAATTTTATAATTTTAAATTATAAATTTAACTACACAAATAAAAACATTTATAATATTTCATCTAAACGTTAGCGGTAAAAAGGTCTACTCAAACACGCGTAGTTTTATTTTTTAAATTGTTATGGAGGTAAAGTTGAAAAATATTCATTCTGTTTTATTGGATTTATGGTGCGTTGTTGATTTTTTGACTTTAATATGAGTTCCGACGAAATAATGAAATTAATATTAATTGTAATCGTAGGTGTTGGAATTGGCAGCGTAAGCAGAATTGATTTTAATAACTTGCTGCCTCTGCCGCCAAGTCAAAGACGAAGTATGTATATGGTTGCTTATGGCAATTTTATTATTTGAGAAACTAAGAAAAATGGCTTACAGTTTATTAGAAACAGTTTTGTGGCATATTTTAAATGAATGTAACTACAAATTCGTCAACACTGTGGAAATTATACTTATTTACTCCATGCATAAAGCAACGATGTATGTGAAACATGATATCAACATGAAAGACTATGTAAACTTATGTGACGCAAACGACAGTCAGACGGATACAAGGCGAAAAAATCAAAGATACATGAAAATATACGGGTAGTAAAAATACACGACTCGTGTAAAACATACGCGTGATAATGATATAGGTACGTGTTGTATATATTTTGGGTGTAGTTTACTTTTAGTTTTTTCTATAAATAAAACTTGGGTTTCGTGGATTTTTTATTTTATTTATTTCATTGCATGTTTGAGAAAAGCACTATACATACCTCGGCGGGAAATGGGGTTGCCCGCGCTCAGACCTATGCGGCCTCGCTTCGCTCGGCCGTCTATATGTCTTCGGCCGGCAACCCCTTTCGTCCCGGCCTCTGTAGTAATGTACTATTACACCATGCATGAAATAAAGCACCAGATAATTATTAGAAAAACACAGATAGGAGTTATTTTTAAACACAAGTTCTATTTAATAAATCGGATAGAAATATGAAAAGTAGGTGAGTTGACCGTTACGTCACGATGTAATGTTTCATATATCATTATATATGAAACATTACATCGCCGCTTCCATATTAGCTAATCGTTTTGACAGCTCTAAAAAAGTAACTGATTTGACTAGTCCGTTCCGGTATATTTGATGACGACTACGAAAACAAATAATAGGTACAATAAATTCACAGCGGACGCATGCTGGGCCATCTCGTACCTCACCGACGGGCCCAACGAGCGCATCGAGGAGGTCCAGATGACCCCCAACTTGCTGCAGCGCGTGGTCAGACTGTTGGACCACAAGTCCGCCGCCGTCAAGACACCGGCGCTGAGGGCTGCCGGGAATATGCTTACGGGCTCCGATGAACAGGTACTCCTATCATATCACTAGAGTTAGACCAAAAAAACTCTGCAGCGATTTTGATAGCCCACGCAGTGCAAGTGTTATTTTAAACGTCAAACTTCTATGAACATATGGGCTATCAAAATCGTTGTAGACTTTTTTTAGTTTAACTATACACCTTATACAACAACTAGCTATACCATACTCTGTATCGCTGAAATGTGGGGACGCGCCGCAGAATGGGAGCGCGCGTTCCGATTACAAAAAAGAGCCGTAAGATCTGTGGTCCAGGTAGCACAGGAAACCTCAGTAAGACCATATTTCAAAGAGCTGGGAATATTAACTCTGCCGTCGATAGTAATCTATCAGAGCAATTTATACATATGTCAATTTAAGCGAATACAAAAAACGCTCAGATTCGGCGCGCTGTTTGCGGCACCCAAATATGCTTCTCCCTGTGAAGCGACGACTGGCGAAGTCCGAGAAGGTCACTCACGTGATGGGTCCGACCGTATACAATAAATTACCTGCAGAGGTCACCTCCGCCCCATCCTTGCAATGTTTTAAAACCAAACTAAAAGCATGGCTTCTCGGGCACACATTTTATAGTTTTAATGAATTTTTAAATGTAAAGATATAATATACTACCTATACATAGTATATTATAATATGTTGAATAAATCACGTACTAGGTACGTGGATAAATATAATATGATACTGTACCTAATAATATGTAAATTGACATGTAATATTAATGATATTATAAATAAATTAATATGAATAATATAATATGAATATCTTTAGGTATTTAAATGAAAGTAAACAAACCATTTCTACATTTTCGGGTAGTTATAACATTTATTTAATTACACTAACGGGTCTACCGCGATATAATTTCATTGTTTTTACCTTAAATTCCGATGTTTCAGCTGAGTTGCACCAGCTAGTGCAAAGATGTCTTCCCGTGATCACAGCTGGTGCAACTCAGCTATCGCGCGTAGGTATATCGCGGTAGACCCGTTTGTGTAATTAAATGTGTGTACAAAACGCGAGAGTTTAAAGTGTAGTTATAACATTTATTGGTTAACCGACCAAATACAAAAGCGCCTGTCACTGGATCTGTCACTGAACGACCTGACTTTAACCTACATTATTTGATCGTGTAATGTTTTCACCTACCCTCAACTGGATTAAGGAGCCATTTGAGGGTAGATTTTGTTTACTTTTATTTAAATACCTAAAGATACAGAGTATAGCGACCCGCCCCGTCTTCGCACGGATAAACCTTAACAAATTATACATCTAAACCTTCCTCAAGAATCACTCTATTGATAGGTGTAAAACCGCATGAAAATCCGTTCAGTAGTTTTTCAGATTATCGCGAACATACAGACAGACGCGGCGGGGGACTGTGTTTTATAAGGTGTAGTGAAGGTACCCACAATACAAGCCTTATTGAATTCACTGTGGGATTAGGTCGATTTGTGTGATATTTTCCCAAAATATTAAAATTATCGCGAACTAACATACATACAAACAGACAGACGCGGCGGGGGACTTTTATAAGGTGTAAGGCCAGGCCACACCGGCTGCGTGCGCGTAGACGTGATCATGCGCTGAAAAGTTGGAGCCGCGCACGCACACGTCACGCAAGCGGTGTGCCGTCTCTCATAAGGAACTGTACATTACAACGCGCACGCACCCGGTGTGCACAGGCCTGTAATGTATTTTGATGTATTTTGTTTCAGACCGACCGCTGCCTAGACGCTGGATGTATCAGCTACCTGCTGAATCTGTTGAGCTGCGGCAAGTCTTCGCTAGTCAAGGAGGCAGCCTGGGCCGCTAGCAACATCCTAGCTGGCACACAGGTAACCAACCAACCATCCAACCCAACCACCAACCAACCAACCTCTAAAACCAACCACCAACCAACCAACCACCAACCTCTAAAACCAACCAACCAACCACCAACCTCTAAAACCAACCAACCAACCAACCACCATCCTCTACAACCAACCACCAACCAAACCTACTTCAAAAAAACCCGGATGAGTGCGAGTTGGACTCGCTCACCGAGGGTTCCGTACCCAAAGGGTAAAAACGGGACACTATTACTTCTCTCCAGACTGTATCTCATGAGCCGCGATAACTAGACAGTTGTAATTTTCACAGATGATGTATTTCTGTTGCCGCTATAACAACAAATACTAAAAAACCGGCCAAGTGCGAGTCGGACTCGCGCACGAAGGGTTCCGTACCATTACGCAAAAAAAACACGTTTGTTGTATGGGAGCCCCACTTAAACATTTATTTCATTCTGTTTTTAGTATTTTTTGTTTAGGTGTATAGGCAGTTGAAATTTTCACAAATGATGTATTTCTGTTGCCGCTATAACAGCAAATACTAAAAACAGAATAAAATAAATATTTAAGTGGGGCTCCCATATAACAAACGTGATTTTCTGCGTAATGGTACGGAACCCTTCGTGCGCGAGTCCGACTCGCACTTAGCGGGTTTTTTCACATGATTTGTTAAACTAAAATGCATATTATATGTTTTTCAGATTCAAATACAGCGAGCGATCGACCAGGGCATGCTACCGAAACTGATATATGTGCTGGCGCATGAAGACGCCAAGTGAGTGCATTTAGTATAAATCTTTGGTTTCCTAGGAAAGCGGTGCCGTCATATAGCGGCCGTAATAGGGGATATTACTGCAATGTTCTGCCGCCAGAGTACAGCACTACCGACTCAGTAAATTCATAGACTAACTTATGCATACTGTGCCTTAAACTGTTTTTTGACAAGTTTTCACAGACAATAAAATATGACATTGGTGCATCAATGCGGTTTGTTAACAAGGGCCTACCTGTAAACGCGAAAATCGAAAGTTAGTTATCTGCCTCTTTATCGCTCGAATAAGCAAGAGTGATAGAGAGATTAGATAACGAAATTTCGATTTTCTTGTTTCGCGGCAGGCCATGTGTCAATGTGGTTTGTTTACTGTATGTGCCACAAAGGTGCCACCTACGCAGAGCTTTGCCTAATATTCCCTATACAGCGGTGAATGACCTCACTATACTCTATCTTTAGGTATTTAAATAAAAGTAAACAAAATCTACCCTCAAATGGCTCCTTAAGCTAGTTGAGGGTAGATGAAAACATTACACGATCAAATAATGTAGGTTAAAGTCAGGTCGTTCAGTGACAAATCCAGGCGGTTTTGTAATTGGTCGGTTAGACCAATAAATGTTATACCTACTCGAAAATGTACAAATTGTTTGTTAACTTTTATTTAAATACCTAAAGATACAGAATATAGAACGTTGTCTATGTAAACCAAATGGCGCGGTTTCCTAGAGAGCGAAGCTTGCCACCGTAACGCCAAAAAGCGGTGCCGCCATTTGCATGACGGCCATCTTGACGGTGTCGATAGTTTCGTGAACGTTTTATTTGATATTTGAAGCTATTTCTACTAAAATCTCAAATGCACCTTCTGTACCACGAGATTCGAATAAATCTTCCGCACTACGATTATTTTCGTCTTCTGATGATAGTTCATCCTCAAAGTAAATTATTAAAGCTAAATCAAGATCATCCATTTTCTTTTTACTGGATACGTTTTGTTTGACCTTGGTGGCTGACGGTGTGTTATGACGCCGTGTAACTTTCCACATGTCGTGTCGTCACCGTAAAGACGGCCGTCTTTTTGCGTCCGCTACATGACGGCACCGCTTTCCTAGGAAACCGAAGCCTAAGTAAATTATATAATGTTGAGAACGAAACCTCGATTTCTGAGATTTTTACGCAGGATTTTTCCAAACCAAAAACGGTTTGTTTCGGCCTCTTGAGTTTCGAAACAAATATTATAGTTGAGTTGAAAAGTACCCAATTACAGTTTAGTATACCAAATCTTAATTCAAATATTACAGTCGACGAGAGGAAAAAAAATCAATTAAGAATTTTGTAACAACCTCACTATTGCTAACGCTATGGAATCTTTGTCAGATGTCAAAAGGAGGCGGCCTGGGCGATCACCAACCTCTGTCTCGGCGGGAGCCCCGCGCAGCTGGACGCGCTCATCTCCGCCGGCTTCCTGGAGCCCTACTGCGGCCTACTGGGCGCCACCGACCACCGCGCCGTCACGGTCGTGCTCGACGGACTCACCAACCTCATGCAGGTAATCACCAACCTCTGCCTCGGCGGAGCCCCGCGCAGCTGGACGCGCTCATCTCCGCCGGCTTCCTGGAGCCCTACTGCGGCCTACTGGGCGCCACCGACCACCGCGCCGTCACGGTCGTGCTCGACGGACTCACCAACCTCATGCAGGTAATCACCAACCTCTGCCTCGGCGGAGCCCCGCGCAGCTGGACGCGCTCATCTCCGCCGGCTTCCTGGAGCCCTACTGCGGCCTACTGGGCGCCACCGACCACCGCGCCGTCACGGTCGTGCTCGACGGACTCACCAACCTCATGCAGGTAATCACCAACCTCTGCCTCGGCGGAGCCCCGCGCAGCTGGACGCGCTCATCTCCGCCGGCTTCCTGGAGCCCTACTGCGGCCTACTGGGCGCCACCGACCACCGCGCCGTCACGGTCGTGCTCGACGGACTCACCAACCTCATGCAGGTAATCACCAACCTCTGCCTCGGCGGAGCCCCGCGCAGCTGGACGCGCTCATCTCCGCCGGCTTCCTGGAGCCCTACTGCGGCCTACTGGGCGCCACCGACCACCGCGCCGTCACGGTCGTGCTCGACGGACTCACCAACCTCATGCAGGTAATCACCAACCTCTGCCTCGGCGGAGCCCCGCGCAGCTGGACGCGCTCATCTCCGCCGGCTTCCTGGAGCCCTACTGCGGCCTACTGGGCGCCACCGACCACCGCGCCGTCACGGTCGTGCTCGACGGACTCACCAACCTCATGCAGGTAATCACCAACCTCTGCCTCGGCGGAGCCCCGCGCAGCTGGACGCGCTCATCTCCGCCGGCTTCCTGGAGCCCTACTGCGGCCTACTGGGCGCCACCGACCACCGCGCCGTCACGGTCGTGCTCGACGGACTCACCAACCTCATGCAGGTAATCACCAACCTCTGCCTCGGCGGAGCCCCGCGCAGCTGGACGCGCTCATCTCCGCCGGCTTCCTGGAGCCCTACTGCGGCCTACTGGGCGCCACCGACCACCGCGCCGTCACGGTCGTGCTCGACGGACTCACCAACCTCATGCAGGTAATCACCAACCTCTGCCTCGGCGGAGCCCCGCGCAGCTGGACGCGCTCATCTCCGCCGGCTTCCTGGAGCCCTACTGCGGCCTACTGGGCGCCACCGACCACCGCGCCGTCACGGTCGTGCTCGACGGACTCACCAACCTCATGCAGGTAATCACCAACCTCTGCCTCGGCGGAGCCCCGCGCAGCTGGACGCGCTCATCTCCGCCGGCTTCCTGGAGCCCTACTGCGGCCTACTGGGCGCCACCGACCACCGCGCCGTCACGGTCGTGCTCGACGGACTCACCAACCTCATGCAGGTAATCACCAACCTCTGCCTCGGCGGAGCCCCGCGCAGCTGGACGCGCTCATCTCCGCCGGCTTCCTGGAGCCCTACTGCGGCCTACTGGGCGCCACCGACCACCGCGCCGTCACGGTCGTGCTCGACGGACTCACCAACCTCATGCAGGTAATCACCAACCTCTGCCTCGGCGGAGCCCCGCGCAGCTGGACGCGCTCATCTCCGCCGGCTTCCTGGAGCCCTACTGCGGCCTACTGGGCGCCACCGACCACCGCGCCGTCACGGTCGTGCTCGACGGACTCACCAACCTCATGCAGGTAATCACCAACCTCTGCCTCGGCGGAGCCCCGCGCAGCTGGACGCGCTCATCTCCGCCGGCTTCCTGGAGCCCTACTGCGGCCTACTGGGCGCCACCGACCACCGCGCCGTCACGGTCGTGCTCGACGGACTCACCAACCTCATGCAGGTAATCACCAACCTCTGCCTCGGCGGAGCCCCGCGCAGCTGGACGCGCTCATCTCCGCCGGCTTCCTGGAGCCCTACTGCGGCCTACTGGGCGCCACCGACCACCGCGCCGTCACGGTCGTGCTCGACGGACTCACCAACCTCATGCAGGTAATCACCAACCTCTGCCTCGGCGGAGCCCCGCGCAGCTGGACGCGCTCATCTCCGCCGGCTTCCTGGAGCCCTACTGCGGCCTACTGGGCGCCACCGACCACCGCGCCGTCACGGTCGTGCTCGACGGACTCACCAACCTCATGCAGGTAATCACCAACCTCTGCCTCGGCGGAGCCCCGCGCAGCTGGACGCGCTCATCTCCGCCGGCTTCCTGGAGCCCTACTGCGGCCTACTGGGCGCCACCGACCACCGCGCCGTCACGGTCGTGCTCGACGGACTCACCAACCTCATGCAGGTAATCACCAACCTCTGCCTCGGCGGAGCCCCGCGCAGCTGGACGCGCTCATCTCCGCCGGCTTCCTGGAGCCCTACTGCGGCCTACTGGGCGCCACCGACCACCGCGCCGTCACGGTCGTGCTCGACGGACTCACCAACCTCATGCAGGTAATCACCAACCTCTGCCTCGGCGGAGCCCCGCGCAGCTGGACGCGCTCATCTCCGCCGGCTTCCTGGAGCCCTACTGCGGCCTACTGGGCGCCACCGACCACCGCGCCGTCACGGTCGTGCTCGACGGACTCACCAACCTCATGCAGGTAATCACCAACCTCTGCCTCGGCGGAGCCCCGCGCAGCTGGACGCGCTCATCTCCGCCGGCTTCCTGGAGCCCTACTGCGGCCTACTGGGCGCCACCGACCACCGCGCCGTCACGGTCGTGCTCGACGGACTCGCCAACCTCATGCAGGTAATCACCAACCTCTGCCTCGGCGGAGCCCCGCGCAGCTGGACGCGCTCATCTCCGCCGGCTTCCTGGAGCCCTACTGCGGCCTACTGGGCGCCACCGACCACCGCGCCGTCACGGTCGTGCTCGACGGACTCACCAACCTCATGCAGGTAATCACCAACCTCTGCCTCGGCGGAGCCCCGCGCAGCTGGACGCGCTCATCTCCGCCGGCTTCCTGGAGCCCTACTGCGGCCTACTGGGCGCCACCGACCACCGCGCCGTCACGGTCGTGCTCGACGGACTCACCAACCTCATGCAGGTAATCACCAACCTCTGCCTCGGCGGAGCCCCGCGCAGCTGGACGCGCTCATCTCCGCCGGCTTCCTGGAGCCCTACTGCGGCCTACTGGGCGCCACCGACCACCGCGCCGTCACGGTCGTGCTCGACGGACTCACCAACCTCATGCAGGTAATCACCAACCTCTGCCTCGGCGGAGCCCCGCGCAGCTGGACGCGCTCATCTCCGCCGGCTTCCTGGAGCCCTACTGCGGCCTACTGGGCGCCACCGACCACCGCGCCGTCACGGTCGTGCTCGACGGACTCACCAACCTCATGCAGGTAATCACCAACCTCTGCCTCGGCGGAGCCCCGCGCAGCTGGACGCGCTCATCTCCGCCGGCTTCCTGGAGCCCTACTGCGGCCTACTGGGCGCCACCGACCACCGCGCCGTCACGGTCGTGCTCGACGGACTCACCAACCTCATGCAGGTAATCACCAACCTCTGCCTCGGCGGAGCCCCGCGCAGCTGGACGCGCTCATCTCCGCCGGCTTCCTGGAGCCCTACTGCGGCCTACTGGGCGCCACCGACCACCGCGCCGTCACGGTCGTGCTCGACGGACTCACCAACCTCATGCAGGTAATCACCAACCTCTGCCTCGGCGGAGCCCCGCGCAGCTGGACGCGCTCATCTCCGCCGGCTTCCTGGAGCCCTACTGCGGCCTACTGGGCGCCACCGACCACCGCGCCGTCACGGTCGTGCTCGACGGACTCACCAACCTCATGCAGGTAATCACCAACCTCTGCCTCGGCGGAGCCCCGCGCAGCTGGACGCGCTCATCTCCGCCGGCTTCCTGGAGCCCTACTGCGGCCTACTGGGCGCCACCGACCACCGCGCCGTCACGGTCGTGCTCGACGGACTCACCAACCTCATGCAGGTAATCACCAACCTCTGCCTCGGCGGAGCCCCGCGCAGCTGGACGCGCTCATCTCCGCCGGCTTCCTGGAGCCCTACTGCGGCCTACTGGGCGCCACCGACCACCGCGCCGTCACGGTCGTGCTCGACGGACTCACCAACCTCATGCAGGTAATCACCAACCTCTGCCTCGGCGGAGCCCCGCGCAGCTGGACGCGCTCATCTCCGCCGGCTTCCTGGAGCCCTACTGCGGCCTACTGGGCGCCACCGACCACCGCGCCGTCACGGTCGTGCTCGACGGACTCACCAACCTCATGCAGGTAATCACCAACCTCTGCCTCGGCGGAGCCCCGCGCAGCTGGACGCGCTCATCTCCGCCGGCTTCCTGGAGCCCTACTGCGGCCTACTGGGCGCCACCGACCACCGCGCCGTCACGGTCGTGCTCGACGGACTCACCAACCTCATGCAGGTATGTAGGAAAATCTAGCTTTGAGCGAAGCATTTATAGGTTATTCAGATTATTAGATGAATATATAGTTTGAAATTCTATCATTTTATCGGAAATTTGATATTTTATCGGAGTTTGTCGTTAGCACGTGTAGGTACATTTTTCAAAATGTCCTCCTTGTTCTACTGACAGATTATAGCTACCACGAGCTTGTCACCGACCTGACACTGACATATTTCTTAACGTCTGCGTAATTTACTTTCTATACACAAGTGAGATGCATAGAAAGTAAGTTACGCAGACGCTAGCGAGTTAATTGCTATTTTTATATTGATTGCTTATTACAATTATTACTTTACTCGCATACAACATACAAGCGCTGGTGGCCTAGCAGTAAGAGCGTGCGACTTTCAATCCGGAGGTTGCGGGTTCAAACCCCGGCTCGTACCAATGAGTTTTTCGGAACTTATGTACGAAATATCATTTGATATTTACCAGTCGCTTTTCGGTGAAGGAAAACATCTTGAGGAAACCGGACTAATCCCAATAAGGCCTAGTTTCCCCTCTGGGTTTGGAAGGTGAAATGACATTCGCTTTCGTAAAAACTAGTGCTTACATCAATTCTTGGGATTAGTTGTCAAGCGGACACCAGGCTCCCATGAGCCGTGGCAAAATGCCGGGATAACGCGAGGAAGAAGACTTTACTCGCATGGTTGTTATTTTTTAACAACCATGCGCATATATAACTGTTGTTTGTTTTGCCAGGCGGCAGAAAAGTACGGGCAGGTGGAGCCGCTCTGCATTAAGCTGGAAGAAATTGGCGCGCTAGACAAGATCGAAGCCCTGCAGACGCACGAGAACGAATCGGTACGCACACGCAATACTTTCACAGTGTAAAAAGTAATAGTGGACCGACGCCTTTGATGCGTAAATGCCGACACCGCACAAGAACACAGTAGGGTTGTCAGTAACTACATAATTTACTTTGACAATCCGCCTCTCTATACACTCTATTCTCTTTGCTTGTACCAAAAACTTACTTATTTATAAATAATATATAATATTTCAGGTGTACAAGAAAACTCTGCACATACTTGACACGTATTTCGCCGACAACGAGGACCAGAACGCGGCGCCGGAGCAGACCAACGAGGAATACCAGTTCGGCACCAACCAGCCGAACAACATCAACTTTTAACCTTTTAACCGCCGTAGTCTGATATACAAGACAAACAAAATCGGGCTCATTACGCCGCGGTCTGATAAATAAGACAAAACATTATAACTTCGTGCTCCCCGGCGACACGAGCACGCTCGATTACATATTCTATGGCGCTTAAAAGGTTAAACAGGAAAGGGGACCGATTCTCCAGACAAACGTAGTGCCCATTTTCCTCTCTGGATATTGACATTATAGAAAATATTTTTACATAATATGATGTATATTAACCATAGCTATGCCCCCAGGTTTTACTCTTATCGATTATTTTAAAAAAAGGAGCGAAAAACATATTTCGTACAAATTATTAAATACTCTTCCTATCCTATGTCTTATAATAATTAAAATATCAAAAAAAAACATCAAATTGTGTAAAAATATTTTTAAATATGTTAATATCGAATCATTCAGTTGCCATGCAGTTTCGTGGTTGGGTGTCTGTACTGTAACTCTATGGCGTACTGAAGACTCGGGCCTAAATGTAGTGTATTTTCGAATAGGAATCTACTGTATAATGGGCGATTTCAGAAATAAATATCGAAAACCTTATTCTTTCACATCTGGACGTTCTTGGGTTCATTCTACTCAGAATCGATAGCATTCTCCATCCCACCATTAAAAAAAGATGTCCCAAAATGTCCATTCCATTACGTCACGTTTTAATATGAAAAAATGTTTCACTTGTATGTGCGTGACGTAGTGGAATGTACAATTTTCATACAAATTTTTGGTACATTTTATTTTATCACCAGAATTGAATATGCTAGTGATTCTGAGTTGAAAGAACCCAAAAACACCGGGATCTGTGAGAATCGGGTTTTCGATATTTATTTCTGAAAACGCCCTAATATGTGATAATTTGTATTTAGGACTACGTTCATTATTGTAATATCAAACACTATTATATTAATACAGATGTACTGCATAATTATTTTCCATCGTATTTTCACGGAAACGTACGAACGTGTCTTGCTATTTCAGTCTCGGTACAAAAAGTACTGAGGTTGACTGTACTAGCATGACAAATACGAACGTTTCCGAGAAAATACGATGGAAAACAATTATGCAGTACATCTGTAGAGGTTATAAGTCTGAAAGTAATTCGTGGCATCAGGGTTATAGTGTATCTCAACATTGCCTACCATGCCAAACATTGATTCTGATAAATATTTACTACCCATTTTAATTTTTAACAAGCAGAAACGTCTGCGAACGATGCTATTAAGCTAAGAATAAATTTAAAAGTGGAAAAATTACTGGATCGATACTCCAGTGATCCGCCATCTGAGCCACCAAGACCTCATCCATAGCCAGCAAATCTTTCCACCATATTATAGGTCAAGGGGACCCTTAGTGACATCTACCGCAAGAGTGTTACACTTCTTAACACTTTGACTACCGAGAACCCGCCTGGTAGGCACTCGTAATGTTTGCTCAGATGCCGGACAACCCGCCCAGCGGGTTGTTTTGTACGCAGATATAGACGACCGGTTTCTGGGGTAGTGCGCCGTTTTTTGCCCGGTTGCGAAAGTGTTAAACTACCCCATCTCCATTTGTGCCATTCTCAATCAAAAGGGTGCTTATTGTCGGTTGTCAATAAGGAGCACCTTATAACCTAAATCAGGCGTGGCTCACTCCGCGATTTCGTCGCTTTGCTACAGGTAGCTAAAAGTACATCCGTTCCACATCAATTTTGGTGGCTAGTAGTGATGTACCGACTATTGATTTGGCCGACTAATCGGCGCTCGGATGACCGATTATTTATTGGATGATGGACGATGGATCATTAGTATCGTCTGAGTTCGGTTCACATGCTCATAAAAACAACCGTTTTACCCCTTTCGTCGCGCTATTCGTCATATTGTAAATAGTAACGCTGAAAAATTAAATAAATAAAAAAAATCCTAAGGCTATACGACATACCATACGACAACCGGACAATCGGACAAGAAAGCGACCAAGCGGTCAATAATTTGAACAAATGTTTTCGTAAGCACCCTAAATAGGAATTTGGGTAAAATAGGTGAAAGCTTATAGTAAATATTTGCTGTTTATTTCTTTTTGCCCTGTTTTTCTGTCACTTATAAAGTGCCGACTAATCGGCCATTTTTGCCGACTAGTCGCCGACTAATCGCCGACTACAAATGAGGCCGGATAGTCGGCTTTCCCGACTTGTCGGCGACTAGTCGGTACATCCCTAGTGGCTAGCCATAGGTAAGCCGCGCGTGGCGCTGTCGCCACCTAGCGGCCATACCTATCCTGATCGTAACAGACGCGTTTTGTTAGAGAGTGAGTCTTCTGTACCTAGTACTATTATTTATTCTGTGCCTAAATAGCAATTTTGCTGGTGGTTTTTTTTCAGCTTTAATTTGAAAGCAACCTCATGGACAACCGACAAAGTGCTACCTTTTGGTTGAAAACGTCACATTTATTAGGAATTAGATACAGCAACATTTTGTAGAGATACAGGTTTTTTTTTAACCGGCGATATTACGCATGGTAGGCAATGTTGAGCAAGTTTATAGTGCCTTAAAAAAGAGTTCAATAGAATGGTTATATAATCTAATTTATTTTTTTACTCTCTCTACTTTGTATTCATTACATTTTTATTTATCATTTTGCCTTAGCACGCTTAATGTGTGTCATATCGTTGACAAGTCCTAGAACTCTCAACTTCATTTGAAGGAAATAAGGAATTTGCAACTTTAACATACAAGACTTAAAGTTGCTAATCTCTTAATTCTGATTGAAGTAGAAAAGAGGTTTTCGTCTTAGTTGACGATATTCACACACTACCATTCTAGAATCTGGGCTGAGCCCTTCATTATGTACAGATTTAGTGCATAATTGTTTTCCATCGTATTTTCTCGGACACGTTCGTATTTGTCATGCTAGTTCAGTCAATGTCGGTACTTTTTGTACCGAGACTGACTGTAATAGCAAGACACGTTCGTAAGTTTCCGTGAAAATACGATGGAAAATAATTATGCACTACATCTGTTTACGAATCATTCAATAACATCTTATATGACCAAGTGTTTTTTCCTCGCAAGTGTGTTGAAAAACGTCGTATGCAACACGTGTGCTTTGGTCATTACACACGTAGGCTTTTTTATTGCGCGCAAGCTTTTGTCAATATTGGCATAGGTGTTGTAAAAATATTCATATTATAGACTGCCGGGGTTAAGACTGATATGTGATAATCAATTTGTTAAGTTGCTAAGTAGTTGATACATCAATTATTTCTTGTTATTTAATCCTGTCAGTCAGGAGACAACGGTAACACGGTTGGTGAATGAAAAGTGACCCAGGAGACGTAGCCATAGCAACCAGTAACGAGAAATATTTGATCTACTCTAGCCAAGTATGTTATTAATAAAATTTTACTTTTGCAAATGGCTTCTCATTTATTGGTTCCTATTTATACCCGTGAAAGTTTTGAAGACTTCAAATTATTAGCGAAATGCACTCATCAATTTATAGGAGTTTAAATACTTTAAATTAGGACCAAATATATGGTATATTTTTCATACAAATTAACCGGTATTCATTTTTGGTATCACGGTTGTTTATGTTTATTTTTGCACAATCATTATGCTTACCTAAATACTATTCAATATCAATATCAAAGAAATATTGTGAATGCTGAGATATTTTGATTTTTAGTTATACCGGTAACGGTCCCTGGTTTAAATCGTTAAACCACAATACAAAATACTTTTTTTTTCTCCATACAAATTTGGACCACCCTACTCATGAACCTTGTCCCAATGCACCAAGGTTGATATTGGGCTGTATGTGCTGTAGCCGCGAGCACCTACAGAATCAAGTTATGGTTATTGTTGGCTGTTATTATAAGTAAGTAACACCAGGCCTCGGAACCGGTTTTTTTGTAAAACCCGAGAAGGCCCAATATTTAAAATTATTTTTTGCTCTTTACGTAGGACTGAATAACAATTTCGTATTATAAGATTGTCCCATTAAAATTAAAAAATAAACCAAAGAAAGAAGAACGTAATAATACCGGTATTTTTTGTATGAAGAAAAAACCGGTTCTGAGCCTTGAGTAACACTTTATTGTACGGAAGAGAGGAATATAGGTACATCAAATAGAACATAAATATAGTACTAAGGGCGAACTTATATCCCTATGAGGGATTTCTTCCAGTAATAATGATAATGATAGTCAGTTGTTGTAGAAACAGAGAATTTATTTTAAGAGCTTACAAACATGACTTATTACTAGACTACTCTAAGATTTGTTCTGGTCCTTAAGCTTCTCCAGTTGTTGTCTGAAATAAAAGATAAATAAATTAAAATCAAATTAGTCATACTATAAAAACATAAAATTAAAAAAATAAACCTAGTATATAAAAATTCCAAGCGTCACTTCAAAATATTTTCATTTTTTCATTATTAACACATTCAGTGCCAAAAACCTGACTATCGGGTATTTTATGATTTCGTTCCCAGGCTGGACGACCCGATAGTCGGGATCGTGGTACTACTGCTTTATATGACGAAATTATTGTGGCCTGGCGCGGACGTCTTGTTTGGCTGGGTGGCAATGAATGTGTTAAACTACTAGCGATCCGCCCCGGCTTCGCACGGGTTACACAAATCATTCACCCAAACCTTCCTCAAGAATAACTCTATTGATAGGTGAAAACTGCATGAAAATCCATTCAGTAGTTTTCGAGTTTATCGAGAACATACACATACTAACAGACAGATGTGAGCGACAGGTGACTGTTTTATAAGGTGTAGTGATTTTAAATACAATTATCATCATTATTACTATTCTTCTAGGTTCCTAGACTATCTTGGGCCTAACGAAAATATAACCACTACATTCTATCCTTAAGTTTTCATACAAAAAGTTGCTCAATTTCATACTCAAAGTAACAACAACAAAGAGCTGACTTCCAAAGGTTTAATTGTCACCTTTTCTTCACAGTAAGCACGAGCCTACTTGGATCTAATCCTTTTCGAAGTTAATATGAACAAAACTAACCTCAATTGCTGGTTGAAATCGTCTTGCACGATATCATCCTCCCAGTTGTCTTCCCAAACAGACACATCTTCGTCATCCGCGTCTTCGGTTCCCCAATCTACAAAGAAATAAACAGAAATTTAATAATATTCTCCCAAAAACATCTGAATCATCTCTAACGCGCGATACATGAAAGTACAAAAACACTTACTTTCCGCAGGGAATTCTTCAAATTCATCGTCTTCCTCCAGTAAACCAAGATCTACTTTCTGCTTGTCTGCCATTTTATTGTAGTAATTTGGGTACTAAAGATTTAAAATGAGATTATTGTCGTCGTTTTCAGCCAAACAACGCAAGCACAATTTTGACAATTGATGCGTTGACAGTTCGCAAGTCACTCAACAGTGTTGCCAGTTGGTTGCCAGTGTTCTAATCGAAAATCCCGTCAAATCATTGACGTTCCGTTTAACGGAGATTTGTACCATTTTTTTTCGATAATATACCCTGACAAACCCATTTAGTCAATGAAAAAGGCACGAAATTCAAAAACGAAATTCTCTTCGCGCTTACATTTTTTAAATTTGCCGCCTTTTTCTATTGACTGAAATGGCATGCCAGGCCAAACTATAGTATTATCAGTTCAAAAAACATTTGATTAGAGTTTTTTTGAACATAAATGAGTTCCGGATATACGGCGTAATTGACACACTGTAATTACTGCAGCGTACTATTTATAATTATGGAGTCGACTTTACCTATTAGGTACTTTATGTGTTTATCTGCAAGGGATGTCGAGATGAGTGTGTATCCGTAGCAGGGATGTAACGGATGTGGTTTTATCGGAACCGAAAACGGAAACAGATGTTTTCAATTTAGTTTAACGGAACCGAAAACGGAACCGAAAACGGAAACGAAAACGGAAACGGAAACGGAACCGGAACCAGAATCGGAGCCTGACTTTTTAACGATGTAGTCGTTTTCCCCTTTCTAGAATAAACCTTCAGACAAAGTTTACACTTAGCCGTGTCCCCACTTACTTCATCAAAATAGTTCCAAATCGAACTTGATTTCGGCTTCATTGTGCGTTTTTTTACACACACATTCACCACACACACTACATACAGTCAGTAGTCAGTACACAACAGAACACATACGATTTTAATTTTAATAACACGAATAAAACAAAGTATACAAACAAACAACAAATTAGCGTAGCACGTGGCAAGCGGGGCGATGAGCGAATGACTGGTATGAACCTGTTTGTTTTTGATTTACGCCGCCGCCGCACGAAGCATTGACATCCGTTATAACTTCCGTTTCAAACATAACGGAACCGGAACAGAAACGGATGTGTAATTCCAAACGGAAGTTCCGCCTTAACGGAAACGGAACCGGAGCTCCGTAACATCCCTGATCCGTAGTTTTTGTGATAGAAGTCACAGAAGGATAATCATAACCAAAACAATTCTGAATCAAAATAAAACATAAATTCTTGTTCAGGCATATATTTTCAAAATACAGTCGCAGCCGTCGCAGGAGAATAATATATACCTGAGATCATGCACGATCACAAGTAGAAACTTAATTCTAATCATATATCACAATGTATCACATAGCAATAATGTAATCAGACTACAAAATGGATAAAACTACACAATACAAAAAGAAATAGGTACCATCTCGCGGTAATCTTAAAATAAGCGAATAAATATTAATTCGAACGTGATAAGTGGTCGAATTATTAAAAAAATTAGGCGAATACATAATTTAATGCATATAAATATAATACTTATCAATGTCGCATTAAAATATTTCGCTCTACAATTTTGCAAATAAATAACAATTTGATTTATTTTATAAGAAAACGGCGATAAAACAGGACAATTGACGTAAGTGTCAAACATTGAATATAATAGACTTATAGAATACAAAAATATATTTTCCAATACTTAACCGTTCCTTTTCACGGTCCTCACAATCCAATCAATCCCCACAATCAGGGGAAAGTAGCTTTTTCTGGCAACACCGACAAAAGGCCAAGGAAATCTTGTGCCGAATTGAAAAATCCATTAAAATTACAAAAATATCTTTAACTACACTCAAACAGCAAATAATGGTGCAGGGTTTTCGGTATTTCGAACTTAGGACCTAATTCCACGAGCAAATTGCCTAACTGCCTACGAAAGAAGATTCTAGTTTGAGCGAGCAAGGAAATAGGAGTCTTAGCTCGTTCGATTAAGGTTTGTTTTTGAACAGGGTTGAGAATGCTGTTTCTCTTTATCATGCAGAGGTCGAAGGCCTCGGCGGCTTCTAGAAGTTGATAGAAGATGTGCTCGTATTCTGCCGCGGTGACATTCTGGAGGTGGTTTAGGATGCCGTCCGGGTCACGGAACTGAGTTTTCATGATTACCTGAAAATATAAAAATAAATTAATTTTGAAGGTGAATATTTTTTGTTTTCATGACATAAGCTTGATCGTTCGCACCGAGGACGGGCAAGTAAAACCTAAACTTAGAGAGACCAGTCAAAAAAGGCAATGCGTTTTCTGATTAATCATAGAATAGCTCCAACCAAACAGGGGTCTCCAAACTGCACCCTTTTTTTTTTGCCCGAGCAAAAAGAATCGAGAGGATACCCCAGGTCTAATATTTATGATTAAGCAACACATTAATTGGCACTATGACACTGACTAGTATATGTATGTAATGTACCATCATCACGCCCCGCGATTGTTGCGCCATTTAGGTTCCTAGCTAAATTGGTTGTTCAATACTTACGCTATAGAATTTCCAATTTAGCAAGAACGCTTAATGGCATAAGAATCCCGTGTGGTGGCCGTACATGTAGGAGTCAACTCTATAAACTTGAAACAAGGTTAGTCTTATACTATTTATGAACAGTATATAGCACGAAAGACCGATTCGTGGAGTAAACGACAACTCGGGTGGCGACCATGGGGGGACGAGCGTCCTCAAAGTAGACCCAAGATGCGTTGGGACGACAACATCAAAAGGACTGCGGGGAAGAAGTGGATCCAGGTTGCACAGAACCGTGACGAGTAGAGTAAAATGAAGGAGGCCTACACCCGAAAGGTATATAGAAAAGGTCTAAAGAGAGAGAGAGTTAATATTATATGGTAATATTTACCCTAGCACCATGTCGCAGCAGCATGGCCACGATCTCGCCGCTGGGGTCCGCGTTGCTGGCCAGGTACTCGGCCAGGGCCGGGCGGAGCTGCGTCGCGTCTTCATCGTTGTACACCTTCAGGTCTACTCCGCTCTCTAGAAGGATCTGAGATGGGTAATATATGGTGATATTTACCCTGGCACCATGTCTCAGCAGCATGGCCACGATCTCGCCGCTGGGGTCGGCGTTGCTGGCCAGGTACTCGGCCAGGGCCGAGCGGAACTGCGTCGCGTCTTCATCGTTGTACACCTTCAGGTTCAGGTCTGCTCCGCTCTCTAGAAGGATCTGGGATGGGTAGTATATGGTAATATTTACCCTGGCACCATGTCGCAGCAGCATGGCCACGATCTCGCCGCTGGGGTCCGCGTTGCTGGCCAGGTACTCGGCCAGGGCCGGGCGGAGCTGCGTCGCGGTTTCATCGTTCTACACCTTCAGGTTCGGGTCTGCTCCGCTCTCTAGAAGGATCTGGGATGGGTAATATATGGAAATATTTACCCTGGCACCATGTCGCAGCAGCATGGCCACGATCTCGCCGCTGGGGTCCGCGTTGCTGGCCAGGTACTCGGCCAGGGCCGGGCGGAGCTGCGTCGCGTCTTCATCGTTGTACACCTTCAGGTTCGGGTCTGCTCCGCTCTCTAGAAGGATCTGAAATGGAAAAGGGAAGTGTGAATCCCGAGCGTAGGAGCGCTGGTGGCTAGTGGCAGTGACGTAGCTAGCGTGGGCGAAGTGGGCCGTCGCCTGCGGCCTCGCGCCCCAAGGGGGACCTCCCGCGAGGCCCCTAAGGGCACAGTGAAAGAAATGGGCCTCGCAGATGCGACTTCGCCCACGGCTAGATTAGGTCACGCTACGCCACTGCCTAGGGGTAAGAGCGCGCGACTTGCAGTCAGGAGGTCGCGGTTTCAAACCCCGGCTCGTACCAATGAGTTTTTCGGAACTTATGTACGAAATATCATTATTTACCAGTCGCTTTTCGGTGAAGGAAAACAGCGTGAAGAAACCGAACTAATCCCAACAAGGTTTCCCCTCTGAGTTGGAAGGTCAGATGGCAGTCGCTTTAGTAAAACCTAGTGCCTACGCCAATTCTTGGGATTAGTTGCCAAACGGACAGGCTTCCATGAGCCGTGGTAAAAATGCCGGGAGAACGCGAGGAAGATGGTGTGAAACCCGAGCGTAATGGCGATGGATTCTATGAAGGTATTAAGCTGTAGGTCACCATAGTAGGTATATAAGTAAAATGTTTGTGCACCTGAACTATTTCCTTCCTGTTCGTGATGTTGTCTGAGCAGGCCACGTGGAGAGGTGAACCAATCACGGAGCTAGAAGAGTTTACCCTGGCACCTGTAAGATCAATATACGTTGTTAAGTCAAATTCATCCTTCGAAATTTTGAAATACAGTCAAATACCCTAAAATACAAGAATGACAGTCAAGCGTAAAACCATATGTTGGCAACGCTGATTTAATATATGAAAGGGCAGCGTATGCCAGTCTGTACAGAGAACATAGCTTTCCGACCTTCGAGCAACAACGGCTTCCGACACATCGGAAGGGAGGGGCCCAAGCGATATCTCACCGTACAAATCTTTCTGCCATTTTTCGCGGGGGGAAAGGTGCACACAGTCGCACTTCTCACACACTTCCATACAAAATCCAATCTGTAATGACGACACAAATACATAGAAAATGACACACGTCAAAGACAAATCTTGCAAACCTCGATCTCTTTTTGTGTACGGACGAGTGACAAGTGTCACAACACGCACACTAACACATTTTCGTTGAAGTATGTTATTGTATTCTGAGAGATGAGAAGTCGGATTTGTCGCTCGACCGATCCGCAATTTGTACTGAGCGAGCAAAATCGATAAATCCAACAATTACATGAGACTAAAATATAATAATTGTGTTTGAATGTAATTAAACGTATGATATGTAAAAAAAAAATATTACATGTGAAATGTAACACTTTCTTTTTGTAAATTTGATGTCCCCGACCTCTTTTTATAACAAAAAACCGAGCAAACAGGCATTTTTGTGCAGCAGTGTTCACGCGCGCGTCTGGACTCGGTCTAGTGAAAAATCCAAGTGCAACTAGTTTTATTACCCGCGCTAGATTAGATTGACGCGCTAATCTTGTACCTCGGCAGAGGGGAAATAGTGCGAATGCCGCCTCCCTTCCGTGTTGCTCGAAGTTTCCGACATAAAATATTATCTTATCACTAGAGTCTGTGCGGAAAGAGAAGAGTCGTGGAATGTATTGGACACACTATACACTCCACGACTCTTCTCTTTCCGCACAAACTCTATAAGGCCGGATCACGGACCTCCAGCCAGATGGGAGGATAATATTAAAAATATTGTAGGCCCACTCTTGAGGAGAGAAGCAGCAAACCGGACTGCTTTGAGGAAAATTGGAGACGCGTATGCCCAAGAGTGGGGTATACGCGCTAAAGACACAGAATAAATATAATAGTACTACCGTACAGAAAGGACACTTCCTACAAAACCGACGTTTGACAGCGATTTCAGGGACGAATCATGCTATCCCTTTCTAATGTATGGCACTATCCCTTTCGGCTATTTAGGGTTGTCAAAATTCAAGTCATTATCTTATTTGTGGTCGCACGCAAAAGGACGTCAAGTGGTGCCAACTCTAATAATTGCTCGGAGCAATGCTGAGCCGAACGGTTTGCCCGAAGTCAATAGTGTCCCACTGCTAAAGAAGATGCTTACCAGCAGCTAACAGAAGTTGGACCATCGGTACATCCCCCTTTAGAATGGCGAGGTCGAGCGCGCTGGGCTTGCTCAGCGTCGGACACTGGTAGTTGACTCTGGCACCTTGCTTCACCAGAAGATTCACCACGTCTGTGTTACCTGGAAAATGGAAGAAACTTTGAGATGATGAATTGATAATTGAACCTTTAAGTAAGACTAAGGAGAGACTTTCCCCTCTTGTCTGTATTTTATCGCTTGTACCTACAATGCTGTGCTCTGAAGAATTGTTTGACATGATGCCAAACACCCTAGAATCTAAATGGTCGGGCACTGTGCGGTTTAAGAGAAATTTCTTCCCGCAGACGCTCCGGCTGTGGGATGAGCTGCCCACAGGTTTTTCAGAGGGACCACAGTATGGGGTTCAACGCGCATGTAAAATCTCTGGAGTTGCAGGCGTCCATAGACTACGGTGACTGCTTTCCATCAGGCCGGACGTAGGTATGCTTGTTCGTTTACGAATAACATGAACATGATGCTTCAAAACTATTTCAAGATGAACAGAATACTAACCACTCAGCACTGCGTAGTGCAGCACCGTACGATAGTCGTTCCTGGCGTCTGCCATTGCGTTCACGTCGGCGCCGTGGCTGATAAGCAGCAGAACCGCTTCCATGCCCTGAAATAGAAATTCTGTTTAGAGTCTGTGCGGATAAAGAAGAGTCGTGGAATGTATGGGGCCCAATACATTCCACGAATCTTCTCTTTCCGAACAGACTCTACTAATGACCACTTCGCCATGAAGTTGAATTGGTCTTGGCCACTGGGATTAGTTATCCCTTAATTCGGCAACGTCCAAAATAGTGGACCTATAACCTTTGACCCTCTTTATGTATTTTTTAACAAGCTTTTATTAGGTCGACCTGTATGTAACTAACTTGTAATGGAATCTAAGGTAACTAATTTAACCATCTTCCAAGGATCGTAGCGTCATGAAAATTGGCAGCTGTATGTAGTTCTGATGACAAGACAATACAATAATATTGGTACTGTCGAACTGATCTGATGGTGGAGACAGGAGGTGGCCATAGGAACTCTGTGATGAAACAACGCAACCTAATTGTGTTAGGGGTTTTTAGAATTGTCTCGATGAGTATTAGTTGTCTGTCGTATGAAAAGTACAGTCAGCGATAAAAGCTTGTACCAAAAATGAAAGTTTTGCCAAAAACTTATCATCTTATTCAGAATCATATTAGCTACTATTGAGCGCCGAGGACGTTTGAACTCACCTTTGGTGATTTCTGTCGATTTAAGGGTTAAATGTCCAGGCGAAACCCTTGAAAACCAGTTAAAAACCTACCTTCCTTGGCCTAGCGGCTTTCATAAGTGGAGTCAGGCCCGCGCGATCACGGGAGTCAGGATTGGCTCCGAAGGTCAGCAGCAGCTCGAGGTACTCAGGGTCGGAGACCATGCAGGTTGATCTCAGTAATGACCACTCTAGTCCTTATCAGGAAATTGACCTTATCTATACTCTGTATCTTTAGGTATTTAAATAAAAGTAAACAAATATTTTGTACATTTTCGGGTAGTTATACATTTATTGATTAACCAACCAAATACAAAGCCACATGGATCTGTTACTGAACGACCTTACTTTAACCTACATTATTTGATCATGTAAAGTTTTCATCTACCCTCAACTGGCTTAAGGAGCCATTTGAGGGTAGATTTTGTTTACTCTTTTTTTATAAAAAAAGATACAGACTATAGTTGCTGGTGGGGCTGGTAAAACATATATAAATTCATGGAAACCATGGAACTTACCTTCCTCTGCCTAGCGGCTTTCATGAGCGGAGTCAGGCCCGCGCGATCACGGGAGTCAGGATTGGCCCCGAAGGTCAGTAGCAGCTCGAGGTACTCAGGGTCGGAGACCAGGTTGATCTCGGCGCCGAAGAAGTAGCGCTTGTTGGGGTCCGCGCCGTGCTCCAGGAGGAGGCGGGCTACCTCCTGGAAATTAAAATAAGTGTTCAGTCACAGACTATAGTCTGTATCTTTAGGTATTTAAAAGAAGGTAAACAAACAATTTGTACATTTTCGGGTAGTTATAACATTAATTGGTTAACCAACCAAATGAAAAACCGCCTGAATCAGTCACTGAACGACCTTACTTTAACCTACATTATTTGATCATGTAATGTTTTCATCTACCCTCAACTGGCTTAAGGAGCCATTTGAGGGTAGATTTTGTTTACTTTTATTTAAATACCTAAAGATACAGAGTATAGTAAACTACAGCCCTAAAGGAGCTTTGTCCAATCACAGCTCATGTGGATTATCATATGTATCATAATCATGTATCGTACCTGGTGCAATATTACCAATGTTTTGGATCAGATAGCCAAAACGAGTCCAGACTTTAGTAAGTTCAAATATATTGCTTGTAGAATCGAAAGCCGTCATTCAAGACAACCTTGAGCCAGAACCAGCCGGAGAATGTGCCCTACTGAACTGATCTGGTCAAGATTGTAGAGATCCGTCAGATGAAGGCTGACTGGTCGTTGTGGGCATCTTTGGGGAAGGCCTTTGAGTCTATACGCTTACGTGATGAGTCCATCGACTTAAGGACGTTAGACCGGGCCGTGTCCGGGCCGGAGCTTCCGGGGCTTACTTTTCTATGACATGCCAGGTGATCACGTGATGCTTTCCATGGAAAACGATGTGCCGGAAGCTCCAGGACGGACACGGCCTGGTCTAACGTGAGTCATCCTTTATTTGAAATCGCTAAGATGTAAAGTAGATTAAAGACTTACATAAGGTTCCTAAAGCCCATCGCAGTGCATCGCACTAGTTGTGGAGATCCTAGAAGGAGCGGTGTAAAAATTCTTGGGGAAGGCTAGTATGTCCCTCAATGGAGTTTTCCCAGCTGATATCTGGAATAAGTTGTTAAAATAGGAAGTAGAAGAGTAAAGACTTACATAATGCTTGTTCCTGATAGCCAGCCTCAGAGGCTCGTCACAGAGCGTGGTCCTCGGGAACTCCTCTCCTGTATCAGGACGATAGTCCACCGCGGCGCCACTCTGCAGCAGCAGTTTTACCAGCTCCGTGTAGCTGAAATAGAAGAAATATCCGTCAGGGACAGCCCAATGTGATGGACAGACCAAATTCGCTCAGTCCTTGATGCAACGCTCCACGGTGCCCTACATTCGGCGACAGACAGAAAGAGGTGGCGGCAAATTGTCAAAGAGAAGCTGTTACCTAGAAGTGGCCACGACCTTCGGTGATGAGGAAACCGATGCAAGGAGGAGGAGAGAGGGGCATTTCAAGAAAGTGTGCGGTATGTGACGCTCTGACTCTGTTTTTTTAAACACTTTTGATAAAGCTAAGAAACCGATTTTCATCCCTTCCTGGCGTTCACATCACACCCTCTTACTGGCAGTAAACTGGTTGTTTCTAACGCTGCCAGATCGCGCAGTGTAGTCAACGCACACCCTGCGTTCTTGGCATCTTACCCATGCTCCGAGGACAGATGTAGCGCGCTGTATCCACAGTCGTCCCTGGCGTTCACGTCACATCCTCTGACCAGCAGCAATCTAGTCGCTTCGAGGTAACGCTGCCAAATCGCATAGTGCAGCGGACGCAATCCCTGCGTCACTGGCTCGTTCACCTGCAACCAATATGAACATATTGAAAAGGCGTTTTAAAAATTGTATACCTACTCGATAAAGACCATTACCGATGGCCATTGGTGCGGAAAAGTTCTCGAGTGGCGACCACGTAGGTACCGGAAGGCGCGGCGTGGGTAGACCCCCCACAAGGTGGACTGATGACCTGGTAAAGTTCGCGGGAGTTCGCTGGATGCGGGTGGCGCAAGACCGGTCATTGTGGCACTCTTTAGGGGAGGCCTATGTCCAGCAGTGGACATCCTCTGGCTGATATGATGATGATGATGATGACTCGATAAAGTGGGACGGGTGCCACTAAGACCGAGTGGCCTAAAGGTTTGGCAGCTGTGAAAGCTGAAGATGCCAATCTAAATCCGTTAGACGCCAGCAGGATCCTGATTTCGTCGATTCTATATCCTGTTGATGGAGTTGCTCTACACTATCTAATACTTACCTCGGCCACATACTCGACGAGTACTACCATACAGAAAAGGCACTTCCTACAAAACCGAAGTGTGACAGCGATTCAGGGTCGAATCATGATATCCCTTTCTACTTATGGCACTATCGACTATTTAATTCAAAATTCATGTAATTACCTTATCTGTGGTCGTGCACACAAAGGGACGTCAAGTTGTGCCAACCCTAATAATTGCTCGGAGCAATGCTGAGCCGAACAGAGCCGAGTTTGCCCGTAGCCCGTAGTCAGGAGTGTCTCCCCACTATTACATTATAATCGCTTACCTTAGCTCCACAAGCCAACAGGATCCTGATCTCATCCAGCGGCACCATCCTGATGATGGAGTCCGCCAGCTCCCGCTGGAGAGACTTCCCTGTTCGCACCTCCGAAGGCATCTCTGTCAACAAATAAATAAATAAAATATAAAATAAAAAAGCCTTTATTATTCCAAATTCATACATAACATGCATTATTTAGTTGTAGTTATTTTACTTATTACATTATAATATTTTTTCCAACTAGCATGCATTTAATTATAGTTTTAAATTTAAAGTGTTCTAAAATTATTGTTTAAGTCAATTCTTGTTCTTATATTATAATTACATATTTAGAATTTGTCCATTTCAACAAAAGGCCAGTGATATTTAATAGGAAATTTAGGTTCAGTTGACTCAGGTAGGACGCTGGCACAGAATAACTAATACATAGTACTACCGTACAGAAAATTCACTCCTTCACAAAAACCAGATTTAGGTATACCTAAAATTGGATGTATACCTATACTCGCCGCCTGCAACAAAATTGAAACTTATAACCGCGCACGAACGGTGAATCTTCTTTGCGCGAGCTCCACGTGACACGACTATCGTGCGGTCGAGCGGCAGCCCACTGCCATACGCCTGCCCTGCCCGGGAGGCCCGCCGGCCAAATGTACCTAAACTGCGTAGTGACACCCCCCTGACGCTGGCGAGGTTGCGGAAGACTACTTCGGCGTTGGGACCTCGCCGTATAGCAGCGAGGCGGCAACAGAGGGGTTTTAGTGGGTAAACCTGGGGTCTCATTAGCCCACAACAGGGAGTCCCACATAACCATCCCGGCCTGTCCCCGCGCCGGGTGGTATGCGTAAAGCATTTCCCCTCAAAAAAAAAAGTGGGTTATACAAGTTTCAATGTTTAGACTATAGTAGCCGCAATAGCCGCAGAGACAAAAGAGAAAAATGGTCAAAAGACATCACAACATGGTACCCAAGAGACGGAAAAAGGAATGATGGTAGACAAAAAATGAGATGGGAAGACGAGTTCAGGCAGGTGGCTGGAGCCTTGTGGAGAAGACAGGCTCTGGACAGGGACGCGTGGAGGAATATGGGAGAGGCCTATGCCAAGGGCAACCAGACAAAACGTCTGCGGAGAAAGGTTAGCAGTAAGCAGTAAGCAGTAAGTAAGCCGCAATACCAACTGGCGACTGAAGTCATAATGCCATCTCTTTCACTCCTTGTTGGTCTTTACAAGGCTGAAGGAGATAGCATTATGACCTCAGTCGCCAGTTGGTATTACGGTGAGTATAACCATTTTGGTCGTATTATTGTTGTATGCTCATAGATTTGTTTTGCTATTTTTTTACGGAATACAATCATTGAATTGTAGTTGATTGTAGGTATATTTCGCATCATAATTGACAATATCGTTTCAACAGCGTATTTTATATCGTATGTTTGAATTTGAATACAACAGAAAACAATTGATTTATTTTAGGCAACAATAATTTCTTGGTCAAACTCGTTATATATAAGTTATACGCGTTAACACCGACAATGCCTTTTGCCAAAGATTTTCCGGAACGAATTGACCCAATAACACCTTAAAACCAAGGATATTCTACTGCGGACTAAAAATAATAGTTTATCAGACAGTCAAAACAACACATTCATTTTCCAAACTTGTTATTTTCAAACGATCAAGGCCGCGAATTGCGTATTTTTATTTATCAAACGGAAATTCGACGCAGTTTTTACGCATTTACTGAAATCGTACATGGCGTATAATAAACAGTGTGGTGTACCTGTTGTAGGTATATGAAAGGTTAAAAATATATCTAGTTATGGATTGAGGTCGTGGGCAAAGTGCCATTTGGATTATTCGTTTATGGCTAATGTTTGGGCTGCGAACTGCGAATGGATGCAGACTATTAGTCGTGAGACTTGTGAGATTATTAATCGTTTTTTTAGCATTCGAAAAAGACTACGCGATCTTGAAGTGTCTTTCAATTGAAAAACGCCTTTTGAAAATCAGTAACTATTACTTATGAAAAGAATATTTGTATTCTTCTGCTTACATAAGTAATAAATGATCGTATTAGATTCATAATTGTTACATATTTGCCGCGACTTATTTTTAAAACGTGTTTTTTTTCAATTAAAAAGACACATCAAGATTGTTTACCTTTTTTCTAACGCTAAAAAAACGAACTATAATTTTAGTGTGAGATTAAATATACGTTGGGGCAATTTTAGAAGCTACTGAGACTTTACATATTTACCTATACCAAAGACATATGTAACTTACTATCTATTCTTTTTGCCTATACCTAAAGTTCAAACACGAAAACGGTGTGTTTGAATACAGATGTGCTATAGTTGCGGAAATTTTCACAGGAAATTACGGAAAGTTTAATTTCGAAAAAGGACAATTTCGATACCCATCTATTGTCCGTTTTGCCACGACTTATTGGAGCCTGCGGTCCGCTTGGCAACTAATCCCAATAATTGGTGTAGGCACTAGTTTTTACAACAGCGACTGCCATCTGACCTTCCAACCCAGAGGGTAAACTAGTCCTTATTGGGATTAGTTTTCCTCACGATGTTTTCCTTCACCAAAAAGCTACTGGTAAATATCAAATGATATTTCGTACATAAGCTCTGAAAAACTCATTGTTACGAGCCGGGGTTTGAACCCACGACCTCTGGATTGCAAGATTTGCAAGTCGCACTGTCTTCTCGCTAGGCGACCAGCGCCTTTTTTTCGATCCCCATAAAATAATATCCGACGCAATGTTTGAAACATTTCGAGTGGTTAATCGGTCGTCGCAATTTTGATAATAGATGGAATATGTATGACGCTACACATAAACTATAACATATTGTTATACCAGGTTATACTATAATAAGCGCCAGCCTTTGACAATCCATGTTACCATAGAAAATACATAGCGCCATCTACTTTAGCTTACCTACCGAATCTGACGTTTAATTATTTTCCACTACTTTACGCCGTGCTTGCCTAACGTTTAGTTGTTGTGCTGTCCTGTATGGCTACCACCAGTTTTGACATTGACATAACGCTCACGTTTACGTAATTTACTTTCTGTACATCTCGCTTGCACTAATATGCCAGTACGAGCGAGATGCATAGAAAGTAAGTTACGTAAACGTGAGCGTTATGTCAATGTGAAAACTGGTGTTAGCCGTACAGAGTGTTTAATCGTAGATGTAAATAAATAAATAAAAATTCTTTATTTCAGACCTGCGGCGGTAGCATGGTCGCTTCTTTATCGCTTGTCACCTTACCTGTCACGTTCTAACAAGTATGTAAGTGCGAAAGTGCGATAGTGACAGGCGATAAAATGCCATGCTGCGCCCACGGTATACATAAACACCTCACCACGTCTGTACGTAAGTATTACGTAGAAATACTTAGAAATGGGCACAAGGTCATTGGCCCTTTGTCTACCATTTTTTTGGCTGATTTACAAAGAAATACTCGTAGTCTCGTACAAATGTGCATAATTAAAATATAACTAAGTAAGCAAAACAGTCCACCCCACATTCTACATCTGAACACTAATTATAGTAATTTGAAGATTTTTATTTGTATATTGTCTAGACCAGGGCTCTCCAAACCGCGGCCCGCGACGCGTTCCAATCCGGCCCGCTCTCTCCTCTCCTCGGCTCCAGGGGTCCAGCCATAACAGCATCCCGCGCCAAAGTGTCTGAGGCGCAATATGGCCCTCAGGTAAAAACGATTGGAGACCCCTGCTCTAGACTCTAGACACGTATATCTCTACACCTTATAAAACAAAGTCCCCCGCCGCGTCTGTCTGTTTGTGTGTTTGTATGTTCGCGATAAACTCAAAAACTACTGAACGGATGTTCATGCTGTTTTCACCTATCAATAGAGTGATTCTTGAGGAAGGTTTAGGTGTATAATTTTTTAACCCGTGCGAAGCTGCGGCGCGCGGCGGGTCGCTATTTATATCTAAGAATACTACTGTTTTGTTTACCATGATCATGATAAAAACATGCCACTGACCCTACATCACAATAATCCGTACTTTTGTTTGTACACATGATCTAGAAAACCTGTTGGAACTTTTCCAAGCACACCGTCTGACAGGCGTTCGTGCGGTTTCCTAAATACTTTGAGCAAATTTATTACTTACGTAGTCGACCTAAATATATCTGGAATCACATGGAACTAACTACATAGACATAATAAATAACTGTCTAATGGTGGTTGACAAGACATAGAAAGGCTGATGGCTCTAACACAGAATGTCTGGCATCAGAATGTATGTGACTTTCGAAGGTCGATGACATCGTAAAGTATGTGGAAACGAAGACCGGATTCATCCTGAGGGTCGTGAAGCAAAATTTCTACTTATATTCCTAATCGATCGAATAGGCAAGATTGATAGAGAGAGAGGCAGAAACCGAACTTTCGATTGTCGTGTACGGTAGGCCATGTGATTGACATAGTGATTGACATAGGGCTCGATATTGGGTCCTTTCTTATTTGGGATAATGATTAACGACTTGGAATCGGTCGTCAAGTATGCAAAATGTTTACTATATGCCGATGACTTGAAACTTATATATGATGTTAAGAGTAGCGGAGACTGTGCCTCTTTGCAAGACGATATTACTTCGGTGGTCAACTGGAGTATTGCAAACAAGCTTCTTTTTAACACAGCGAAGTGTTGTGTATGTACCTTCAGTCGTTCCTCCACTCCTCTACATGCTCAGTACACACTGGGGACCGAGACTATTGATAGAGTTTTCTCTGTCAAAGATCTTGGAGTGGTTTTTGATGAGCGCCTCACTTTTCATGAGCATATGCAGACCCTCGCCAAAGGATGTTTTCGTAAACTAGGCTTCGTGATCCGCAATGTCAAGGATTTCCGTGACACTGGGGCCATTGCGATGGTTTTCAACACCTTAGTGAGGAGCAAGCTTGAGGCCTCATCTATTATTTGGAACCCGTACGAGTCTTCTTACGCCCTACTTCTAGAGAAAATCCAAAAGGCCTTTCTGAGATTTATGTACAAAAAAAGATATGGGTACTACCCTTTTTAGTACCCAACAAAATTCATACTAGGCTGCCTTGGATATAATTCTCTAGAGGTAAGGCGTAACAACATCTTACTGACTACTGTTTGTCGCATACTGCGCGGTGACTCGGACTGCCCGGAACTGATAGCTCGAGTTGTACGAGTGAGGTTGTACGTCCCGGATATTCCTCGAGTCTGTTTGAGGCCGCGAACGCGTCCACTGTTGGCCGTGCCGGCGGCGCGCACAGTATCGCACAGAAACTCGCCACTCCTCCGCGCGTTATCGCTGCTCAACGCACTCCTGACATCAGCACCAGAGTGTGACTTGTTTGCGTGGAGATGGGCGAATGTGTGCCGGGAGTGTCTGAGGTTTTGTGAGATGATGGATGAAAGGCTTTCCAGCACTTGCATTTGACTTTTAATGTTTACCTGTATTTTACTTTATATATATTTATTGTGTTTGTAATACGTAATTAGTTTAATTATGCGGTGTATTGGCATATGCTGTAATGCCGTGTAAATGTATTTAAATAATAATAAAAAATAAAATAAATAATAAAATAGTGACGCCCTCTACGCAGAGTTTCGCGTAATATTCCCTATTCAAAATCCTCCATTTAAATTCCAATTTTAAAATAAGAATCAATTGTCATTAAACGACTTCATTAAAATAAATGAACCATTCGCTCTTCATTAATCCGAAAAAGGAAAGGAAATATAAATAAAGATTTAAATTTCCATCTCTTGCGAAATTTCCGAGAAGATCGTTCATTTGGTTCATTGCCTCGGGTTGGATATCTGCCATCTTTGTTCTTTTCGAACTAATGATGAACTATAGATACGAAAATCATGTGCCATAGCATATTGCGTTTTGACGGGCAACACTGACGGAGATATTTCGTTTTAAATTGAGATGTGACGATGGGCACGTGTGATTTTAACGTATAGATGGTCAAGCAAATCTTGTCAGTAGAAAAAGGCGCGAAATACAAATTTTCTATGAGACGATATCCCTTCGTGCCTACATTTTTCAAATTTGCCGCCTTTTTCTACTGACAAGATCTGCTTGACCAACTTTATATATATTACTGATAGTTTTAATAAGTATGTAAGTACATATCGTCAAAGTCGTGTCAAAACTAGTTCAAAACCTTGTTAGAGTCTGTGCGGAAAGAGAAGAGTCGTGGATTGTATGGGGCCCAATACATTCCACGACTCTTCTCTTTCCGAACAGACTCTAATCTGGATCCGTCTCCAGAGAACCCGCCTAGAAGCGCTACGTTTGCTACGGCGTAGCGGCGTTTTGCCATTTTACCCATTTGGCGTATTTATTTACTTTAAAACATATGACATTGATTAGAGTTAGACCAAGAAAAGTCTGCAGAGATTTTGATAGCCCACGCAGTGCAAGTGCTATTTTAAACGTCAAACTTCTATGAAAATATGACGTTTAAATAACGCTCTTGCACTGCGTGGGATGTCAAAATCTCTGCAGACTTTTCTTGGTATAACTCTAGAATGATTAGTTTCGCACTCTAGTGGAGTGGCCAAGTTGAAGAATAGCATCCATTTTTGAGGTTGACTAATAATTTGCTTGGCCTCATACCCATACCCAGTCATAATTGCGATTATACCTATTAATTAGACCTTTACCGCACCTATAAATGTCACGCATATTCAAAGATCTTTTTGCCTCACGCTCGCAACAAAATAAATATTGCTCACTGTTTTATGAGGTGAGGTGAAATTTTGTTTTCTCTTGATATCTATTAATTATAGATATAGGTACCTATGAGTCTCCTTCCTTCCTTCCTTTAAGTCTCTTTGGTTGGTCTTAATTAAAAAAAATTGAATAGATATGTTTTTAGTTAGACCAAGAAAAGTTTGCAGCGATTTTGATAGCCCACAGCAAGTGTTATTTATACGTCAAACGTCTATGAAATTAACGTTTGACGTTTAAAACAACACTTGCACTGCGTGGGCTATCAAAATCGCTGCAGACTTTTTTTGAACGAACTCTACCGCATTTTACTTACTACCGAATTATTTATTCCCGCCATATTATATAGTACTATAGTTGGTCAAACCAATTTGTCAGTCAGTAAGAACCAGGAAAACTATACTCATCCTTTTTTTTTGGGTGCTGAGTGTAAGACAAAGATAGTATGATTCTCTCTGTCTATGATTGAAATGAGACAGTTCTTTGACAAACTATATATAGAGTTAGACCAAGAAAAGTCTGCAGCGATTTTGATAGCCCACGCAGTGCAGGTGTTATTTTAAACGTCAAACTTCTATGAAATTATGACTTGCAAATAACACTTGCACTGCGCGGGCTATCAAAATCGCTGCAGACTTTTCTTGGTATAACTCTAATATGGCGAGAGGTATAAACTTAACCTAAAAACACGAGCTAACCGGGTCATCGCACGACCTCCGAGGTTGATTTGACAGTTGGACAGCACCTACGACAGTGCTGCCAATTTCCGACTCGCGACTTATATGGGCACACCTTGTGGCTGAATAGATGAGATCTTGGCCTAATAAAACTAATTAGACTGCACGTCTGTTAGCTGCGGTTACGTAGGCATTGTAACCGGCGCTCGCGCACACAACATGTCACGTAATGATTGTGATATTTGAAAATTTGTGTTCTATCTTGGTACCGGTAGGTTCTCTCGCTCTGATGGTCTCTATGACAGCTCATTTTTAGGGTTCCGCACCCAAAGGGTAAAAAACGGGACCCTATAAGACTGGAAGGAAGAGCGGTGCCTCCCAACACAGGCAATTCCTTGCTTACCGGGCGGCTCTATCCCCTAAACCATGGCCATGTGTATATTATAAATAAATAAAGAATTTTGTATTTGTATATAACACTCTGCTGTTAGTCTGTCTGTCTGTCACCAGGCTGTATCTCATGAACCGTGATAGCTAGAGTCTGTGCGGAAAGAGAAGAGTCGTGGAATGTATTGGGCGCCATACATTCCACGACTCTTCTCTTTCCGCACAGACTCAAGGCAGTTGAAATTTTCACAGATGATGTATTTCTGTTGCCGCTATAACAACAAATATTACTAAAACAGAATATAATAAATGTTTAAGTGGGGCTCCCATACAACAAACGTGATTATGTTTGCCGTTTTTTGTGTAATGGTACGGAACGGAACCCTTCTAGCCTAAGCAAATTAGAAAAATATGCGGAAATAATTCGTGTAGTTTTGAAAATTGGTACAGGTATACCTTGTGGTGTCCAGATAAACATACTAAAAGTCCTCGAGGGTAGGGGGTGTGCTGAGGGTGTAGGGGGGGGGGGGGGGGGGGTTTGAAGGTACCTTTTTTCATATTTTTGCTCATATCTCGAATATCTGTCGAATAGCATTATAATTACTTCGGACAAAAGTTTAAGCATAAAATTTACTACAAGTTTGGTTATGTTTATTTTTACTCTACAATCAATACTTTAGGAGCTACAGGCTGTTAAAGTTAAATAAGACATAAAAAATAGACGATTTAAGAAAACGTCGTTTTTTTGTAATTGTTCATCATAAATAAAAATTTTAGTTTAGAGTATGCAAGCTAAGCGACCTGCTGATAAAATATAAAAAAACAGGCCATGAGCATGTCGGGCCATGCTCAGTGTAGGGTTCCGTAGTTACCCGTCTGACAAAATAGACTATTTGCCAAAACTCAAAAACAGCTATATTTTTGATTAGGTTCGCTATATTTTTCCTTGAAAGTCTTCACTAAGCTATGTTTTCAGTTTCACGATATTTTTCAAATTTTTTGGACCCATGGTTCAAAAGTTAGGGGAACTAAAGGGTAAAACACAACTTTTTTTCTTTCAAATCGATTATTCCGAAAATATAAAGTTGATGAAAAAATCGTCCTTGAAGACCCTTATTCGTTTTAGAAGACCTATCCAACGACACCCCACACTATAGGGTGGAAGCCAAAAAAAAATTCATCCCCACTTGAATGTAGGGCAGCCACCAGCAAAAAAATTTTCAAAAATCAGTTACGCTGCCAAAGTCGTAAAATATAAACTAGAAAAAATATTTTTTTAGGGTGGCTCCCCTACATTAAAGTGGGGATGAAAATTTTTTTCGCGTCAACCCTATATGTGGGGTGTCGTTGGATAGGTCTTTTAAAATGAATAAGGGTCTTTAAGGACCATTTTTTGATCAACTTAATATTTTCGGAAATAATCTATCTGAAAGAAAAAAAGTTGTGTTTTCCACTTTAGTTCCCCTAACATAATAACATTTGAACCATGGGTCCAAAAAATATGAAAAAATTCGTGAAAGTAAAGCTTAGTAAAGACTTTCAAGGAAAAATATAGCGAATCTAATCGGTCTAGCGGTTTTTGAGTTTTTGCAAATAGTCTATTTTGACGGACGGGTAACTACGGAACCCTACACTGAGCATGGCCCGACATACTCTTGACCGATTTTTTTATATTTTATCAGCAGGTCGCTTAGCTTGCTTATTCTAAACTATTTTTTTTATTTATGATGAACAATTACGAAAAAACAACGTTTTCTTAAACCCTCTATTTTTTATCTCATATTTAACTTTAACAGCCTGTAGCTCCTAAAGTATTGATTGTAGAGTAAAAATAAACATAACCAAACTTGTAGTAAATTTTATGCTAAAACTTTTGTCCGAAGTAATTATAATGCTATTCGACAGATATTCGAGATATGAGCAAAAATATGAAAAAAGGTACCTTCAACCCCCCCCCCCCCCCCTACACCCTCAGCACACCCCCTACCCTCGAGGACTTTTAGTATGTTGATCTGGACACCACAAGGTATACCTGTACCAATTTCCAAAAACGGGGTGAGTAGGTTTCGCGGGGAGAGGTGGGTTATGAATGGGGAGAGAAGGTTTGAGAGGGGGGTGAGAAGGGATTTTAAGGCTACTGCTACAAAAATAATGTATTCCAATTTAAAATGGAGCTATAGTAATACGCATAATAAAAAAAAATCGATCCAACAATCTTCCAAAATCACCTTTGTATGAAAACCCCTCTCACCCCAAATACGAGGCACTACGGGGTGAGGTGTGTTTTCCTCTTTATCGTCAAAGTTATGAAATGGAACTACCCAAAATAAAATAAAAACTAAAATACAAACGTCCGGAACACTTATTATATACACCATTCAATTTTCATATGTAAAAATAAAATGTTATCGAGGTTTGAATTTCAGTTTTGACCCTACTCACCCCATTTTACGGTATTTAATTAAAACTGCTTTGTGAAGTTAGTACGGCGCGTTTTCTTAGACAACATTGAAATTGAGACAGTCATTTATATGAACTAGTAGTTATTCATGTGTTATCAAAATTCGCGGACTTTCCGGTATTAAATATTTTGGCAAAGTTTAATAACATGCCTTCCTCAATTGTTTGTCAATTATCCAACAACCTTCTCTTTCCAACCCATTGATAATACGATATATCTACTATCACTCCGTTGACGTATTGATCATTCATGTCAATCATGTCCATATGCCAATTTGGACGAGATTTCGTCTGCATAATATTAAAAATTTGATGTGACGCCACGACAAGGTCACATCTGACATCAGCTGTCTGCCGTCTCGGCCAATCAGAGCGCCGTTGCTATGGAGACGAGAGTCTTTCAGCACGTGCTAACATTGAAAGGGCGTGATCTTATGACATAATTTTATTTATTGTAATTGGCAGCATGCGTTTTGAGAGCACCATTAATAGCATATTTTGCCATGTAACATTGAAGTGAAGAGTAGGATGTCTGTTTCTTTATGTTTGAAAAGCTTTTCACTTGTTAATTTCTTCTTAATTTAAGACAGAATACTGGGGTATCTTTTAAGTGTACTTCTAAAACAGTGTAACATACTCACGTTATGTAAATACCATGCTTTTAATTACCATATTATATAATTGCTTTGGTTTGCTTACACTGTTATACCAAATAAACTTTATATGAGAATAAATAAAAATGTGGAATGAATTGAAAATGTGTCTCGGATGTTTCTTAATTCTTAGGTAGTTCGTAAATTCGCGAACTATATTGGCATAACATATAGATAGGGATTGCAATCCGGTCCGGCGGATCCGGTAATCCGGCCGGATCCGGCACTTTTTAGGAGCTACCGGATCCGGTTGAAATCACCGGATCCGGACCGGATCCGGGAAAATAGAAAAAAAGACCGCACGCAGCACCCACTGCACGTTTTAGGTGAGATGAAGGCGACGGATAGAAGAAAGAAGTTAAACAGAATAAAGAACGAATAAAAAAATCCAAATTTAGTAAATATTCAATATGACGATGATTGAGAACAGAAGAGGATTTCCTCTTCTTTTATGTTGGTGGCACGAATCGGCACGATACGACGATTACTTAAATAATTAGAAGTAAAAATTAAAGGATGGAGATGCCATGGAAGGCATTTGTAACGACCGGTCTGGCCTAGTATAGTGAGTAGTGACCATTCAGTGACCCTGCCTATGAAGCCGATGGTCCTGGGTTTGAATACCGGTAAGGGCATTTATTTGTGTGATGAACACAGATATTTGTTCCTGAGTTATGGGTGTTTTCTGCGTATATAAGCATGTATTTATCAATATACTATACGTAGTTAATGTAGTTATATATATCGTCGCCTAGTAGTACTACCTAGAGCTAGCTAGTACCCATATTACAAGCTTTGCTTGGTTTGGGACTACGAGTAGGTCGATCTCTATAAAATTATCCCCAAATATTTATTCATGAATTATTTATTTATTTGTGATTTAGGCTATAAAACTATTTTCACGGATAAAAAATGAAAGCAAGATAATATTAGAGCGCATTTCATACAATTTTGGTTAAAAGTAAAATATCTTGTTACTAGCATGGATGTCAGCGTTACAAATAATTCCATCAAAGGACAGTTACGAAAACTTGTCCTTTCAAGGAGTTCCATTTCCCATCCCATAATTATCCCATTAACAGGCTTTGGAATCTAATCAAATTTATATTTTTATTGTAAACGTATAAATTTGAGCAGAGTGTGAATGATTAAATATAATAAAATTAATAAATGACTTAGATTTCAAATTTTATTTTTAAATTGAGATTGACAATGTGACACTTTTTAATACTTAGTTTTATTTTATTGTTAAAAAGTTATTTCTTATTAACTTCAAATTGTTGTTTTATGAATACATTTGTAAAAATATCCTTTGTTTCTCATATAACGCATAAAACTTGAAAAATATGTCATTTAATTTACTTTAATATCCTTATACCTAACCGGATCCGGTCCGGCCGGATCCGGCCGGATCGAGGCCAAAATCCGGCCGGATCCGGCCGGATTGAAAATCAATCCGGTTTGCAATCCCTACATAGATGGTCAAGCAAATCTTGTCAGTAGAAAAAGGCGCGAAATTCAAATTTTCTATGAGACGATATCCCTTCGCGCCTACATTTTTAAAATTTGCCGCCTTTTTGTACCGACAAGATTTGCTTGACCAACTATAAATACATTTCCCCCGTAAAGGTGAACCACCAGACGTCAAGATGGCGGACAGCCGGATACAAGCAAATGGCGCGTATTTTTAGACATCCGCCATTGAACTCTGCCCTTGGAGTTATTTATATTTAGTCAAATTAGCGAAAACAAAGACAGCCTAGATTAATTTTTTGGCTAACATTTTACTAATAAAAATTTGGAAACTTCTAGGAACTGTTTTGAATTAATGGATGTTGCATTGGCCAGAGCGAGAGCCAAACCCAAAGTTAATAAATTGGTGGGCCTGCGGGGGTGCTCATAGAACTAATACTGCCAGCATGGTATTGTTTAAAAAAAACCGGCCAAGTACGAGTCGGACTCGCGTTTCTAGGATTCCGTACATAAGTCCGACTCACGCTTGACTGCACATTTCTAATAGGTTTTCCTGCCATCTATAGGTAAAGAACTACTATGTGTATTTTTTTCAAAATTTTAGACCCAGTAGTTTCGAAGATAAAGGGGGGAATGGTATTTTTTGGATATTTTCTTAAATAACTTCAAACCTATGTATTTTAAAATTATAAAAAAAACATGTCCATGTTTGGGTCACTAATTTACATATGTGTACCAAATTTCAACTTAATTGGTCCAGTAGTTTCCGAGAAAATAGGCTGTGACAGACGGACAGACAGACAGACGCACGAGTGATCCTATAAGGGTTCCGTTTTTTCCTTTTGTGGTACGGAACCCTAAAAATAAGGCCCATATCTTACAGAGCGCAATGCAGTAAAATACCGAAGGACACCATGAAGATTCTCCTTCTACCTCGTTCCCTCATGATTGAGGATCGCGACTTTGTTTTATTTATCATGCTCTTCAATCCGCACGATTGCCTGACTTTCGAAAATTAGACGTCTGTATAGATCCTTGACAGGCCTACTTCACTGCACAAAGGGGCTGGTGGATGCCCGCCACTACTCGGTCCTACATCCACCAATTTGAACGCGCTTTTCGAAGCTCTCTTACTCTTTTTTTATAAAAGTAAAAGGATCCGCTAGATACTAGAAGATACTACCAGATGCTTATCACCTTCATAATGAGAAAAACTAGGTACGGGAAGTGGAGGAGGGGTGGACAAACTTGACTAAAGCTACTAGAAATCTAGATTTTTCAGATAGTTTTCCGTCAGCGCAAGGTCATCAATTCCCAAATCAAATGAAAACATCATCAAAAGGAAAGTCGCGGCCGTCCCATTTTCCGAATTTAATAGACTCTCGTGACCGTAGTCAAAATATTTACCAATGCAATTTTCGGGAACCAAAACTTTCCGGTAGGAATGAAAACAATGTACTTAAACGTATTCTTGGCACAGCGCACTTCCTTCACACGCCTACGTTATTTAAAAAGTTTATTTTCGGCCCCAATTTATTGATATTAGTTCAGAGAACACGCGGATCTGTTTATGTTTTTGTTTTAAATGTCTTGAAAGTTGATTGAGATCTTGCCTTTATATTCGAGATGAGACGCAATTGGTAGCAATTAATTTTATGGTACAATCACACTTGAGTTAGACCAAGACAAGTCTGCAACGATTTTTCACCTATCGATAGAATGATTCTTGAGGAAGGTTTGTGTATAATTTGTTAACCCGTGCGAAGCCGGGGCGAGGTACTACTGGCGCTAGTACTATGGGGCTATTCATAAATTACGTCATTTCAAATTAGGGGGGGGGGGGGGTCTGGACATCGGATGATGGTAGCATGACGTAGGAGGAAACGGGGTCATTCGAAGCATGATTTTTCGATGATTTTAGGGGGGGGCGGGGTCAAAAATCGTAAAAAATCGATGACGTAATTTATGGACAGCCCCTATGTAATAATTAACTTCGATTCGGTTCGGCCACGACGACTGCTATCAACTCCGTTGCATGTCTCTGCATGGTGAGACCGCATACCTGACTCTATTATTGTCACTGTGACAAGTGTGACATAGTACGAAATGGGTATTAGGAAATTAAATTCTTAGATTGTACTTGCAGGATACTTCATTTACTTTTTTAGGGTTCCGTACCCAAAGGGTAAAAATTGGACCCTATTACTAAGACTCCCCTGTCCGTCTGTCTGTCACCAGGCTGTATCTCATGAACCGTGATAGCTAGACAGTTGATATTTCACAGATAATGTATTACTGTTGCCGCTATAACAACAAATACTGAAAACAGAATAAAATATAAGTATTCAAGACGGGCTCCCATACAACAAACGTGATTTTTTGCCATTTTTGCGTAATGGAACCCTTCGTGCGTGAGTCTGACTCGCACTTGGCCGGTTTTCTTTTAGTTGTTCTTTTAGGTGTTTAGTTGTTGTTGTAGCTTGCTGTTTTTCTCCTCTTTTTGTTTTGATCTTGCCCTCTAATATTGCCCTCCAGACTTTGTTACCCGACTAGCGGAAGCGTTATGATTTAACTTAGCAGTTTATTTACGTAGGTAGATTTATATTTATCTGGATATGTTTGTGTTGCATGTTTTTCACCATAACACAGAATAAATAATAGTACTACCGTACAGAAAGGACACTTCTTACAAACCCGAAGTTTGACAGCGATTCAGGGTCGAATCATGCTATACCTTTCTAATGTATGGCACTATCCCTTTCAGCTGTTTTTTAGGGTTGTCAAAATTCAAGTGATTATCTTACCTGTGGTCGTGCACGCAAAAGGTTCCTAAGTTATAAAGTAATGGAAAGTTTCAAGTAAAGCTAACTTCTCGACTACTCCTACTTTTTGGAAGTTGGTTAAAGATACAGCCTGGATCACAAAAAAGAAACTCTTATCAAAATCGGCTCAGTAAATTTGACACTGCTGTGGAACACATGATACGATAAAATCACAATCTTTAATTTTGGTCAGTTGAAAATAATTTTATTTCTAATTTTACATAACGTCAACATAACGAAAATGTAGGGCAACGCACTTTAAAGATTCAGAACTCGAAAACCACAGAAAATATTAATAAGATTAGGTAAGCAGTATTGTGTATTTCATGGTCATAACAATATGTATAAAACAAATGCCTATTATTTTGTTTTTAATTATCAATTAACCCATACAGCGCTTAACCACACCTTGTCGTTACGCCTCTACGCAGCACTTTCGTTACATAGCGGGAAAACGAAAGCATAGCAGTCAAAAATCAATTAACCTTTAGATTAATTTACCCAGGCACTAAATCAATGTTATAAATAGCTTTAAAAAAAACATCAATTCATCACTCACCTTGCGGTTCCGCCGTATTTGCAATTCCAAACACAAAGGATGTCACTACACGCCTTCGCGCCTAAAAAAACAAAAAGCGCGCGAAACTCTATGCCTTTTTTATAACCTCAAAATTGACTTCAAATTCGTGTTTTATAACAAAATAACTTAATGTAAAATTAATTTTCTAGCTGACTCTAACGTGTGTTCAGTTAGCTAGCTTGTGTCGTACTGTTTTGGAAAATGGTGTTGATGTAAGCTGGGCGCTTGCCAAGATGGCGGCGCGCCAAATACGAAGTACACGCGCTGGGGCTAAGGGGCTGGTTGGCTATTAATTTCCTATGGGGTAAATGTACACTTAGCTGACGCTTTTGGTGACAGGTACATAGGTCAGTCGATAAAAAGGTAATGATTAGTTTTACTTAGAAAATATAATGTACTTACTACCTACGATTAACATTGGAAGGAAACATTCACGACAAGAGGGGAATGGGAAAGGAGGATCAACTGGCTCGACAACATTAAAAAATGGACGAGTTAAATACAGAATTTATTCTCGCATTTATAATATAATACTTACATACTGCTGTGGCGTAACGACCCGAAGTGGAAGGCCTCCGACACCAAAGACCGCCATGCTACTCTGTCCAAAGCCGTTTCTGTCCAGTCGACGGCGCCAAGTTCGCTAAGGTCTTTCTGCACTTCATCTCTCCAGCGGTACCTAGGGCGTCCAGACGGTCTTCGGCCACTTGGTACTCCAGAGTACGCCCTCCAGACTGCGCGATCTTCCCTCATCCGGACTACGTGCCCGAGACATCGAAGCCTGGACAAACACAAAAAGAGGAGCGCGCGCTGCTGATAGCTGAACGGAAGATTTACCGAAAAATATTGGGACCCGCACGTCGAGAGGGCGGAACCTGGAGACTCACACAATCAGGAGATTAAAGATCTGGTGTCCGAGCCGAACATCATTCGAGAAACGAAAGCCTCAAGGCTTCGATTTATAATATATTAGGAGGGAATTTTAACTTATTCAATGCTATGCTTGTGATGTTACGTCGCGTCTAGCCGTGTTTTCATGGTACTAAATAACTAGGCAGGAATACTTTGTAAAAGCTTAACGACAACGTGTCATGACGATATATACCTATTATATATTACATTCATATAGACTATGCTAAGTATTTAATATATTGTAAATTGTACTTTTTGGGGCTGTCCATAAATTACGTCATCGTTTTTTGACGATTTTTACCCCCCCTACCCCCCTAAATCATCCAAAAAAACATGCTTCGATTGACCCCGTTTCCTCCTAACGTCATGCTACCATCATCCGATGTCCAGACCCCCCCCCCCCTAATTTGAAATGACGTAATTTTTGAATAGCCCCTTTCCTAAAAATAAACAGTTTAATATTTTTTTTTTTCATTGCCAATAACCACCGGCTGGCCACATACGGCGCATTTACCCTACTGCACAAAAGCGTAGTCCTTTGTGCAGTTCGCCGACGGCCGATGACTTCTCACATGGCTGATGACCTGACACTCCTCACTTTATATAGCAAGCAGACAGACTGATGAAAAAAGCGCTGGTGGCCTAGCGGTAAGATCGTGCGACTTTCAATCCGGAGGTCGCGGGTTCAAACTCCGGCTCGTACCAATGACTTTTTAGGAACTTATGTACGAAATATCATTTGATATTTACCAGTTGCTTTTCGGTGAAGGAAAACATCGTGAGGAAACCGGACTAATCCCAATAAGGCCTATTTTCCCTCTGGGTTGGAAGGCCAGATGGCAGTCGCTTTCGTAAAAACTAGTGCCTACGTCAATTCTTGGGTTTAGTTGTCAAGCGGACCCCAGGCTCCCATGAGCCGTAGCAAAATGCCGGGATAACGCGAGGAAGAAGAAGATAGACTGATGAAAGGGCACTGTAATTCATGTTAATTTTGTGAATTTTGGGGAAATAGTCGATTGAACCAAAGGATGAAAGGCACTCATCTCTGCCGAGGTAGATTCGTAAAGTAAAGTGCTCTGGTACAGAAACATATCACTTTCTGCCCACCTTTTAGAACAACAATGTTTACCCTCTTTCAGAGCATGAGAAATGAAAAAAACTTTTACACCACACCAGATCGTAAAGGCTCTCTTTACTCTTCGAAAACTGAAGGAAAGTTGCATTTTATCCACAAGAGTGATTTGATGTAAATTTTGAGTTGCTTCATCATGTTTAGCTGGTCAAGTTGCAATTTAAGTGATGATTTTGATAATTAATAAATATTTAATATCTTTCATTAAAGTAAAAAAATTATTTCATAATTAAAATAATACATCAACTAAACATAAAACTAATTAAAAACTAAACTTAAATATAAATATAAACTAAATAAGTATAAAAAATTGCCTACTGAAGCCCGTCCCGGGCTGCCCCCGACGAAAGGTGCCCATCACGCTCGCTGCGTTGCCGCGTTGGACTGCGATGGACAGCCTTTATGCATCAGGAAAAACCCGGATCGGGGGTCAAGGCCTCTTTCTAGCAGGCGACGACCCAGCTCCCGGAGGAAGGACATACCCTCACCGCACCAGCAGCCTGAGGTCACGACAAATATCTTTCATTTGGATTTGATTTGTAATGTTTTGCAGTTATTTTATTTATTCAAACAAAATGTATGTTATTAGTTACTATTTATATTTTCGTCGCGTAGGTGTGGCGAAATTTTCACTCGGTATAGTTTGTGTAACCCTAGTGCCCCGAAACTCTCGCAACGCTCAACATTCCACTTTTCGAACTCTCTACGCTCGTGGTTCAATTTTGGAATCCTTCGCTTGCTCGGGTATCAATATTAATACGAGGAGTTAAGCAACAACTTTGCCCTCTTGTAAAGTAATAGTTATTTACGATACAAGTGCGGAAAAGAGGTAATTCGAAACGAGTAGCGATAAATTGCGAATAGGGTTACCAGGATACAAATTTAGAATATCCTGACAAAATTCCTGATTTCCGAATATTTTTCCTGACATTCATATTTTTGATGGCCACCCTATTGAGCCGATAGCCGCGTTTTATTAATTTAAGTGATATAAAATGTATTCTTTGTAAGTATTAACTTAAGTAAATAAAAAGGTACTTTGTAAAAAAGTCTATCAATTCAAAAAAATCCTGACATTTTCGTGTTCCGTCCCCATTCCTGACAAAAGGCCAAAATTCCTGACATGTCAGGAAAATTCCTGTCATCTGGTAACCCTAGTTGCGAATTACCTATTCGCGCGTGTATCGTACAACGTTTTAAAATACAAATGGCGCTTTAAACTTTTGTCATACGCACGAAAAGTGCTATTTGACGCACTAGTGCGGGAAAATAGGACCATATGTCCTGTAAATAGGTAACTATTTTCTATGAGTTAAGGTTTTTATTTTATTTTCCGATGACTAACGTTTGCGTTGCCTATATTTGTATGGGATGTTCTGGAAACTCAAAATCCCATACAAATAACACAAACGCGTTCCTAACCTACGTCACGTCACGTTATCGAATGAAATTTACACTAGCGGTACTGAAGCTCTACCATAGGAGTTCCGTGAATGACAGTCGATGTGAGCAAGTTAATGTATCCTTTATTTCTAAAAAGAAACAAACCTGCATTTCAAGATTTTTCTTTTTTTCTTCAATTTGGCTTGTCTAAAAAAATCTTGAGTACTAAATATTAGATTTTATAGATATTTTGTACGACAGACGAGTGTACTAAGTAATGTTTCTTGGAGAAATGTTATCATTAACATTAACTGTATCGACTAGTAGAATAAAATTGCGAGTGTTTATTTTTTGGAATTTTTAGTCGGTTCCAGTCCCGGGCGAGGCAAGCGAGTTTTAGAAAATCTTTGAATGCAGATTTGTTACTATTTAAAAATATAGGAATATCTCCTTTAAGTAAAATGAGCCAGCTTAAGGATTTAAGGTAGTTTCCCTCCAGGGCCCGACTTATCTTTCCACACTGTATAATGTACATATATGAAATGAACCTCGTCCGTTCTAGACTAAGACCTCGGTCAAAAATTTGCGTATTCGATTAAAAAGTAATAAACATTGATTTATATATTTATGTCGTCTATTCTGAACCTTATTGACACGTGTCCAGTCTTATGACTAGCAAACGATCGACGAAGTTCATACGCAGATACTTTAAAATAGTACACAACGAATACGAATCAACTGACAATCACATTATTTATTATTTATAAACTGAAAATACTGAAATATATAGTAATTAGGCATGTGTGTACCAAATAAGTAAATAAAAGTACTTATTTAAATCGTAGGAGTAATATATATTACCAATAAATAAATTATCTTAGCGTGTTTATTTATAAAAAGTAATTTACTATTTTACAAACAAATGATTGAAGTGACAACATTGTCTTACTTTTTTTGGAATCTAATTACGATTTTCAGTTTAGTTGGCAATAAATGGCCGATTAGTTGGCACTTCATTAGTGAAAGAAAACAGGGCAGCGCGCTCTTACATACAGGGCGCCTGGGGCGCCCTTCAGACTATCTTGTCATACAGGGCGCCTATGGCGCCCTTCACACTAACAGGTCAATATAGTTTCCTACTCGAATCTTGTTTCTCCAGATAAGTAAGTAATTTTGAGTAGCAACCTCTTTAAAACCAATTTCCACCTGCACTGTCCTTATATATGTTATGGACCAAGTGATGAATCGGGCATTTTTCATAGTACCCGGGCATTATGAAAAATTACCAATATGAGATGGCAATTTGATAATTAATTAAATTTTACATATATAATGCCTATCACCTATTGGGCAATTTGATAATTCCTATTCAAATAATTAAATTGCCTGGGCACTTTAAATAATATCCATCACCTATTGGGCAATTTGATAATTAGTTAATTACGTTAAGTTTAGGTTAGGTTAGAACTGCAAGCCCACAGACCCACACAGAAAAGAAACGGGTTACAGAAAAGTAGGTTTAGGTTAGGTTGGAATTGCATCCTCCCACAGAAAAGAAATGGGGGGCGATTTTTGAAATTCGATCGCTCGATTTCGTCACTCGAAAATCGGTGGAAAACGGCGAAATGCTAATTTTTGAAATACGAGCGATAGAAATTTGGAATCGAGTGGTATTGACCAGTCGTTTTTAATTCTATTAGTAGAATTTAAAAGCCTAGTAGCGGAGATATTATTGAATGAAATGCACGAAATCGAGCGGTCGAATTTCAAAAATCGGCCCCCTGTGTTTAGAAAAGTAGGTTTAGGTTAGGTTAGAATTGCAACCCCCCACAGAAATACCACGACGCGACCGATTTGATTACATTGCCCGGCTAGAAGCAAGGAAGTATTCATACTGCCCGGTCCAAGTGCCCGTAACATATCTTTATTATCATATTGCCCAACGATCACTTAGCAATATTCATAATGACCAGACAATGTGATAAATAATGAAGTTTGGATAATAATTAACCACTTAGCCCGATATAGCTTGATTCATAATGCCCGGGCATTATACATAATGCCCCCATTAGTGTGTATTGCTGAGCAAGTCTTACGAGTAAATAAGAAAGAAGGCATCTTCGCATTCTCGGCTCAAATTACACAGTGGTTATGCCAGTTATCCGGCAGATTAAATCGTGACGACACCTGACTAGGGCCGGGGTGCACTGAGATCAATGTCATCCGGATAATCATTGACATAGATATCTAGGGACTGGCTTTACGGGCAATAATAATGAGGCATGACAGGGGCCAGTACAGCGGTGTGAAACCGTTATAACGCGATTGGTTGATAAGTTCGCATCACGCGCGCGATAGGTTGACGAGTTCGCATTACGCGCGCTATTGGTCGTAACTAGTTGCGTTAGACTGCACGATTGGCTGGAATTCGTGAGTAACACCGCTGAGCTAGTAACCATTTTAGTGCCCCATTAGCCCGTCCTTAGATATTATACGTCAATGCGGATAATACGATTTTTAATGTTCTGACCAACGATTTATTGTGAATAGGCGGTACCTATTACCGCAATGTTCGGCCGCCAGTGCAGCACTAAGCTAGCTAGTAAACCATAGAGTAACTTAATACAGACTGTGCCTTAAACTGTTTTTTGACAAGTTTACACAGACAATAAAATATGACATTGATGCATCAAGGCGGTTTGTTAACAAGGGCCTACCGGGAAACGCGAAAATCGAAATTTAGTTATCTGCCTCTTTATCGCCGAATATGCAAGAGTGATAGAGAGGTTAGATAACGAAAACAACTAATCCTAAGAATTGACGTAGGTACTAGGTTTTACGAAAGCGACTGCCATCTGACCTTCCAACCCAGAGGGTAAACTAGGCCTTATGGGATTAGTCCGGTTTCCTCACGATGTTTTCCTTCACCGAAAAGCGACTTGTAAATATCAAATGATATTTCGTACATAAGTTCCGAAAAACTCATTGGTACGAGCCGGGGTTCGAACCCAAAGTAAGTTCGAAAGTAATGAATGCATATACACCAATTCAAATTCCACATTATTTTGAGCAGAAAACGCTTTTAGAACAATTCCAACTAAAAATATCTTTATGCGTTCAATGAATGCACTGTAAACATGTTTTTTATGTCTTATTGATCTACACGAGTAGCAAAACAGTGTCATATTTAGGTGGGAGAGCCGTATCTTTGTTTACAACTTATGCGCAAAACTATACGTCGTAGTTTCTTTCTCTTAAAGTTCTTAAACTATACATATTTAGTAGGGATGTACCGACTAGTCGGGAAAGCCGACTATCCGGCCTCATTTGTAGTCGGCGATTAGTCGGCGAGTAGTCAGCAAAAATGGCCGATTAGTCGGCACTTTATAAGTGACAGAAAATCAGGGCAAAAAGAAATTCTGTCGAATTATTGACCGTGTGGTCGCTTTCTTGTCCGGTTGTCGTATGAAATATAGCCTTAGGTTTTTTTTATTTATTAAAATTTTCAGCTTTACTATCTATAAAATGATAAATAGCTTGACGAAAGGGGTAAAACGATTATTTTTAAGTGCATCTGAACCGAACGGGCCTCTATTGTTTCCCAAATAGTTTTAAGTCATAATGTATTGTTTGTCCGAATTTTCGTTAGTCATAATTGGTTTTTCTCAGAAACTTTTCAGGATTGCCATAAAACAAACCTAACTTAACCTAACCTATCTATAGAATAACCTTAGGAAAATCCTGAAAAGTTAACGGTTTCAGTTTTATGAGTAACGATAATATGACAAACAATACATTATGACTTAAAACTCTATGGGAAACAAAGGGACCCCGAACCGAACTTACACGAAACTAATGATCGGCCATCCGAACGCCGATTAGTCGGCTAGTCGGCCAAATCAATAGTCGGTACATCACTAATATTTAGAATTAACGGCCTCCTAGCCTAGTCGGTAGTGACCCTGCCTATTACGAAGCAGGAGGTCCCGGGTTCGAATCCTGGTAAGGGCATTTATTTGTGTGTTCATCACAAATATTTGTTCCTGAGTTATGGATATTTTCTATGGATATAAGTATTTATATACATGTGTATAAATTATATATATCGTCGTCTAGTACCCACAACACAAGCCTTATTGAGCTTACTGTGGGATTAGGTTGATCTGTGTAAATTTGTCCTATTAAAAAAAAGAATTTGTAATTTTTTACTTTCGAGTCTTACATACTATGTTTGGAAAGATGTGTCCCCGATTTCTTGTCGGTGTCATTTTGGGATAACCTCCTCCAATTTAGAAGGGATTTAATCTTCTCGAGGCAGAAGTGTAGTTAGAGCAGGTGTAGCAATAAATAGGGAGTATTACTGCAATGTTCTGCCGCCAGATTGCAGCACTAGTGCACCTAGTAAACCATAGAGTAACTTATACATATGTACTAGGCCTTAAACAGTTTTTTTTACAATTTTTCACTATGATATTGATGCATCAAGGTTTGTTTACAGATGGCCTACCGCGAAACGCGAAAATCGTGATTTCGTTATCTGCCTTTCTATCGATCGAATATGTGATCGATCGAGAGTGATAGAGAGGCAGAAGAGCGATAGATTTATAGTCGATATGGCGCGGTCAGTAGTATCAGTAGGTATCGGTCATGTATTAGCAGTGGGGAGACACTCCTGACCTCGGTCAAACTCGGCACCGTTCGGCTCAGCATTGCTCCGAGCAATTATTAGGGTTGACACAACTTGACGTCCCTTTGCGAGTTTGCGTGCACGACCACAGATAAGATAATTACTTGAATTTTGACAACCCTAAATAGTCGAAAGGGATAGTTAGAAAGGGATACTATGATTCGACCCTGAATCGCTGTCAAACTTCGGTTTTGTAGGAAGTGTTCTTTCTGTACGGTAGTACCATTACTTATTCTGTGGTATTAGTACCTATAAATTTTAAGTTAAGAACCCCTACAAAATGATAATAGTGATTGAAATACTATGCCACAGACAGACACACGACACACTCCCTTTTTGTTTTAAAATACTTAACTTTGATGTTCATTAAGTCTGAAAGTATCACATATTGCAACAACTAATAGTGAATGTTGAAACTTACCGCAAAAAAAATGTTTTTTTTTTTTTGCGGAATTGACTTTTTGTTTTAAAATACTTAACTTTGATGTTCATAAAAAGTCTGGAAGTACCACATATTGCAACAACGAAGAGTGAATGTTGAAACTTACCGCAAAAACTATTTTTTTTTTGCGGAACTGACTTAAGGATGACTCACGTTAGACCGGGCCGTGTCCGGGCCGGAGCTTCCGGCGCATCGTTTTCTATGGAAAGCATCACGTGATCACCTGTCATGTCCTAAAAAAGTAGGCACCGGAAGGTCCAGCCCGGACACAGCCCGGTCTAACGCGAGTCATCCTTAGACTGAGACCTATCCCCTGTGTACCCCAAACCGGAAGCATCCCTTAAACACCTCACTCAGCCCCGAGCTGCGAGCGAGACTGCCGTCTGTCTGTCTGTCCCGATCCGAGGTAAGATTAGTCAATTATATAGATAACGGGTTTTTGTCAGTGACAATCATAGGATACACAACGTGACAAGAAGCTGAGTGAGGACCTTTTGGCACAAATCTTTATGTAATTAAATCTTAGTTTTGTGTTATTTTATTTTGTGTTATTAATTATTATTTGTGCAAATAAACATTTCTTATTCTTATTCTTAATCATTGATAGAGTTACACCAAGAAAAGTCTGCAGAGATTTTGATAGCCCGCGCAGTGCAAGTGTTATTTATACATCATAATTTCATAGAAGTTTGACGTTTAAAATGACACTTGCACTGCGTGGGCTATCAACATCGCTGCAGACTTTTCACGGTCTGACTCTATCGACACTATTTCCATAATATTATTGGTACAGGGCCGTCTTAAACTATGCTGGGGCCCTGGGGCACATAAGAATTTGGGGCCCTTTTGGAAAGTAAAGAAAGCGAATCAAACTAGCATTTTTCTAATATGATCTTCTATTTATTATGGGTAATCAAATATACTGTTACTGTGTGTCCTTCGGGGCCCCCTGAGGATGGGGGCCCCGTGTGCCCTTATGGTACCGACGGTACTGACCATCACGCTCCGCGATGTTGCGTCATTTAGGGTCCTAGTTAAATTGTCTGTTCAATACTTACGCTATAGAATTTCCAATTTAGCAAGAACCGTAAATGGCATAACATTCCCGTGTGGTGACTGTACATTTAAAATTTCTATGTACCAACCCAACCCGGGTATGTCCTTAAACTACGTCCAGGACCCGGGTATGTCCTTAAACTACGTCCAAGACCACCGGTGGACGTGCAGCAGCGTCCCTCAAATTCGGTGTACTCGACTGCGATCGCCAACCCGCCTGCCAAGCGTGGCGATTATGGCATACACCCCCCAAAGGGGGAGGCCTATGTTCAGCAGTGGACGTCTTATGGCTGAGATGATGATGATGATTTACCAACAGAATGCCGTACACCCGCCCGCCCAGCACCACGACCGTTTGGCACCGCTTCCCCGCCCGCGGCCTCACCCTGAGGGTCCAGGATTTGACTCCGGACCTGTATGAGGCAGCTATAACACTGTTGAGAACATATTTCACCAGGGATGAGCCGCCTTGCAAGTATATTGGTGAGTTTTATCCGATTTTTGACGGAGCAAAAGCGAGGCAAGCCTGGCGGCCTAGCCAAGGTGACGATCACTTGCGCTTCGCCATCGAATCGCTGTGTGTCTCTCTATCACTCTTCCGTATTAGTGTGACAGTGCCAGTTGCGTTTCGTTCGCTACGGAGCGATAGCGATTGGCTTGTTGTCTACGAGGCCAGAACAGTGAGTCCTGCGGGGGGGTCTACTCCGACCGACGAAGACACGCCGGAGACGGAGACCCTGACCGACTCTCGGGAGCACTCGAAACCTCGTTTTAGCTCGTGTTTAGAGCATTTAGTAACGAGACGCCTTGGCTGTCATTTTCTGTACAAAACAGTCTGCCGAACTTTGCGGGGGAGGGGCACGTCAAATTGTGTGGCTACGTAACGTACAAATAGCCATGTCAGAAAAACGTCAGTCCATACAAAAGTTTGCATAATTGTCCAAGGTTTTCGGCAGAGGGGTAAGCTCTTAAAGGCGACTTCGGTTATAAAACGTTTTAAGAGCTCGTGCAATGGGGTTGTCAAGTGTCAAAGGTTTGCATAGATGACGCCCCCTTTTTCTATGAGATGTGGCTTAAAGGGCTGGCATCCAGGGCATAAAATTCCATTAAATAAACAAAAATTTGACACAATTCTAGGGATTGACATCCCATCCATATGCTAAATACTTCGACCAGCCAACCCCAGAAAAGTCTGCAACGATTTTGATAGCACATGCAGTGCAAGTCTCGTTTATACGTCATACTGCCCAATTCGAACTTTAAGATACGTCAATTAATAGATCTAGAAACGATATGGATTAGATGTGTCAGTGTCAAAAGTGACGTTTTTGTATGAAGAATCCATATCGTTTCTAGATCTATTAATTGACGTATCTTAAAGTTCGAATCGGGCCGATAATTTCATAAAAGTTTGACGTTTAAAATAACACTTGCACTGCGTAAGCTATCAAAATCGTTGCAGACTTTTCTTGGTCTCTATTAAGTTACCTCAAATCATTCAGGCATCGAGAAGTACCCATCAGCAATGCACGAGCTGGAACAGCTGTGGCGCAAGACGCTGAACGACAACGTGTCGTTGGTGTGCGTGACGGACGACGGCGTCGTTGTCGGCGCCAACGTGTTGGCGGTCGTCTGTAAAGAGGATAAGGATGAGCCCTTCCAGGTTAGTGTATTAATGCCAATCACGACAACGTGTCGTTGGTGTGCGTGGACGACGGCGTCGTTGTCGGTGCCAACGTGTTGGCGGTCGTTTGTAAAGAGGATAAGGATGAACCCTTCCAGGTTAGTGTCTTCATGCCAATCACGACAACGTGTCGTTGGTGTGCGAGCACTTGCAAGTTTATCTCGGGCCCTAAACTAGCTAGGCTATTCGCATTAGATTAGGTAGCATAGTGAGGAGGATTGCCTCACGGTGCCTCTCTTTACTGTCTACGGCGCACCAGGGCGCAGCGGCGCACAGGTTGGGAACCCCTACCTTACATACATATTCATCGCTCTTTAGACTTTATATTTCAACAGCCTAAAGATTTGTCTTGTAATTTAAATATTGTTTGCAGACACACGACAAAATATGGGCGCAACTTTTCGGAGCCGTGGACCTGGTGTCTCGAGGAGTGGACATCTTCGAGAAGTATGGCGTCGACAAGTATCTGACGGCGTATGGGCTGGTGGTGGACCCTGCGTGGAGGGGGCTCGGGGTCGCCAAGGAGATACTGAAGGCTAGGTATCGTTATCATAGTTTAGCGAGCTAGGTATCCTTGTCACAGTTTAAACAGTCAGCGCCAATCACGACACGTTGTCGTAGCGGGGAGATATGGAAAACAGATTTTTATTATTATTTGCTATTCTATTGTTTTATCTCTGTAGTAAAATGGATAGTTTGTTGTTTGTATTATTTCTATTTTTAAGTTATTTATTGTTTACCTTAGTTTTAATTGTTTAATTCTTTTAAGTGTTTCGATCATTTATGTTTGATTTTATTAAAATGAAAGAGGAAAACGACAGCATCTCTCATTACCATATTGATTCCTTTGCGAATAGAATTCCATTTCACGCATTATCGCGCCAGAAAATTCCTTCTTTATTGAGTTCCTAAGCATTCGTTCCCAACGCTGGCGTAGTAGCGGTCAAGTAGATTTTAAAGAAAACCGGTGTAAATTGAGGTGCCGTAGGTCCAGAGAGTTTTTGAAAAATCGTACCGTTTTTAGGGTTCCGTACGCAAAGGGTAAAAACGGGACCCTATCACTAAGACTTCACTGTCCGTCTGTCCGTCTGGCTGTCACCAGGCTGTACCTCATCAACCGTGAAAGCTAGAGAATTGAAATTGTCGCAGATGATGTATTTCTGTTGCCGCTATAACAACAAATACTAAAAAGTACGGAACCCTCGGTGGGCGAGTCCGACTTGCACTTACCGGGTTTTTTCTTTTTTTAGTAAGTACACAAAAATCGTACCGGTTTTTTAGATCACAATACGGTTGCCAAAAATTTAATTAGCAGTCTTGAGGATTTTCTCTATACCGTAAAACGGGGTGAGTAGGTTTCGCGGGGAGAGGTGGGTTAAGAATGGGGAGAGAAGGTTTCAGAGGGGGGTGAGAAGGGATTTTAAGGCTACTGCTACAAAAATAATGTATTCCAATTTAAAATGGTGCTATAGTAATACGCATAATAAAAAAAATGGATCAACAATCTTCCAAAATCACCTTTGTATGAAAACCCCTCTCACCCCAAATACGAGGCACTACGGGGTGAGGTGGGTTTTCCTCTTTATCGTCAAAGTTATGAAACGGAACTACCCAAAATAAAATAAAAACTAAAATACAAACGTCCGGAACACTTATTATATACACCATTCAGTTTTCATATGTAAAAATAAAATGTTATCGAGGTTTGAATTTCAGTTTTGACCCTACTCACCCCATTTTACGGTATGACTTTATTAGATATTATTTTTGAGGCAATTCATCGATTACTTTATTTGTTGAAACTTACAACAAATTAAAATTCAAAACCATGATATGCATGCACGGCTCATTAGTTTAGTAAAAAAGTTTATTTGACCGACTTTAGTAATAATGGGCCTGTTATAGTATATAATATCATCGAGAGCGTGGAATTGCATATGTAGTAGTATTGTTTGTTTACAGGCATTCTATATTTGAATTTTCTATTTTCTTGTACTATCAGCATACAACCACTACAAATGCAATTCCATCTTCTCGATAATTCAACTATAACATCGGATACAATAACAACATATATACCTAGAGTTAGACCAACAAAAGTCTGCAGCAATTTTGATAGCCCACGCAGTACAAGTGTTATTTAAACGTCATATTTTCATAGAAGTTTGACGTTTAAAATAACACTTGCACTGCGTGGGCTATCAAAATTTCTGCAGACTTTTCTTGGTCTAACTCTACCTAACCTAAATAACGAACAAAATTAAATAGACTTTAATCGTGTATTTGTTTGTGATAATTATATGGATAGGCAATGTTGAGCAAGATAGGCAATGTTGAGCAAGTTATTGTACCTACTGATTCTGAGCACTCGACTCTCCAATTATGAGAAATTGCAATAGCATTCGGAATGCGGTTGCGGGCGCCATATAAATACTATAAATAGGTGGATTCCATTCCAGAGATCTTTACTATAGAGTTCTTCTTATTTACATCAGGGTCCGTACCGAACGATACGGTACTCTCTCTCTCTATCACTCTTCCATATCTTTCACTAGCGACAGAGAGACATTTCGTTTCGTTCACTACCCCGCAAACGATTGGCATCTTGACTAGGCCCCCAAGGTCGGGTTTCTAACCGATGTTTTATATGGGGACGATGGGGAAAAGATAAAACTAATACGCGTATTAGGCGTATAAAATCTAGGTATTCAAAAAATGTTTAGGCACTTAGGCCTGAAGAGGCCGTTATCGATTTGTAGATGTAAAATTGATAGATTTTGACGAAGAAATTCTACACTTTTTGCTACCTAATAGAAATAGTACTGGTTTCTATTCGCACGACTTCCCGTCTTGTACTTTTATAGAATTTTTTTTTGAAAAGAGACTCACTAAATTAGTAATGATTTTTTTTCTGAAAGACGTTTAGGTAATCGCGCGTAAAGCACTGAATTTGACGATCTTATTTGTAAATTTCGTAAAGTTTGGACTACTAAAAATGGTAAATTTGTATTTCACATATCCTGTACTCGAACTTTTGTAGACTACATTTTTGTTATTATGACTTTGAAGTAGTGTAAATGAAAGTTAGACGAAATCAATTTTCTCCAGAAATTACTTCAAAACAGGTGACAATTTCTTTGAAACTCGACTTAATTTCAACGTAATTTTGATACTTAAACAATCCTAAACATTTCCTGAAACTGTTCTTATACATAATTTAGTATAATTTACCACCATAATTTTTTAATTAATTTTTAAAACCTGCCCCTTCTCGTCATGTATTACCGGTGACGCACGCTCGCGACCTCATTATTAAAAGCCAAGATGAAAAGACGTGCTAATAGAAACCAATATTTGCTATTTAGATATTACGTAACAAAAGGTGTACAATTTCAACGACCAAATCCATCAATTTCACATTTCTGCTCTAAAATCGTACACGGCCTCTGAAGGACTGATAAGTTTATGTTACTTGTACCGACATTGCACAGAATTTAAGTATTATTTCAGGACTCATATCTTTTACAAAATTCGCGGCAGTGATTTGGTAATAGGTAATAGCAAAAAGAATTTGTAAATTATCTTTGGTAGAGTGTGCGGAAAGAGAAGAGCCGTAGAATGTATTGGATCCCATAATGATCCCATACATTTCACGACTCTTCTCTTTCCGCACCGCGCGCATTGGAGGGTCTGCCATCTTGTGGCCTGAATAGGAAGCATAAACGTCACATTTACACCTCCCGCCAAAAATCTGACGGCTCCTATCTATCAAAGAGTAGTATAATATATAGGACACCTATGCAGCCCCCTGTATACTTCATGCACGCTCCCTTATTTGAATTTAGAAAAAAAATACTGTCAGGCCATTGCCGACCAAATAGTTTTCAAATTGTCATTTCCCATTTTGACAGATTTTGACTTGCAGGTATTGACAATTACTTTCATAGTTATTTATTTACTATACAATTGATTTTTGATAAATATATATATATATATTTTAATTCATATTCTTTATTCTAGTTAGGAATGGGGACTAAATCACAGCGGAAGTGCATATGCGACACAGCGCAAGTTGTTAGAAAAATCACAGGTCACCCACCACCTTTAAAAGATACAGAAACCAACAAGATCAGACTCGCACTATTTACAGAAAAAAATTCAGATGGATCCGGGTATTTAGTATTACGAGGGCATGATATTTACGACAGATACAAAAGGAGAATCAAAGACAGCGATATAAGAGCAATTTGCTACTATATTAATGAGCTACCACGAAGAATTACAAAGCTGGACTTGTGTTACAACCAAATCACAGATGTCGGCTTCAAAAAAATATTAAAAAAGTTGCTGGTTAAAGGTCGATCCAGTTTAATTAACCTGAATATAATGAATAACGAATTAACAGAATTATCTATGCTTAGACTAGCAAATTACGCTAAATTTATCAAATTGAAATATTTAAGAATTAACGGTAATGATACTGGAACTACAGGAGGAGAGTATTTTGCAAAGTTTTTAAGAGAAAATACGAGCGTAGAGTTTTGTGATATCGGAGAGACAGGACAGACTTTGACCAGCGTGGCTCATCTAGTCACAGCGTTAAGAACGGACCAGGGTACAAACACAACAATAAAAGTGTTAGATTTTAGTAGAATAATACCTTTATTTAACCGATATTCGTATGAAACAAAATGGCTGGCGTACCACATTGAATACTTATTGGAAAGAAATGAAACACTCATTGAATTACACCTTCAAAAAAATCAATTCATCGGTCACGATATGGAGTACTTAGTCAGGGGATTACGATGTAATAAAAGCTTATTATATTTGGACTTGGGGTTTAATAGCATTGGTGAATACGGGGCCGAATTGCTAGGGAAATACTTAGCCGAAAAACCTAACCTAATTCTCCTAAATTTGGCGGGAAACGATATAACGGATACTGGAGCGCGCGCTTTAAGTTTCGGGTTGCCATACTCAAAAATTCGTGCCCTAGACGTCAGTCGCAACAGAATTACTCAACGGGGAATTTTGGATTTGCTGAATTCGGTGAAAAAGCCGTACTATTTGAGATTTTTAAATATTTGGGGAAATAAAATTGATCATGTTGCTTGCGAAGTTATTCAGAGAATGCTGATGAGTGGAGCTTTATTTCAACAGACTATTGACGTTCAAATATACGAAGTGGACGAAGTTTTGCATGCAGCGTATTATCCAAATCCTTCTAATAGAAACAAACACTTTTATTATTGTGAATTGGACTATGGCTACGCACAGCCGATTTATCATATTAAAAGAAATGTTATTGATGAGAAAAAACCGGTTAAAGTTGATTGCAAACACCGGAAGAAGTTGGATAAAGTGTATAATGAAGTTAGGACAGTATTTTGATATTTTTTATGCTTTGTAATATTATTTGCCTTTTTGACATTGTTTATTTTAATATATTTTACTTAATACATACAAGTGTTGTCTCTTTAAGTACACATGTAAGGTTTACCTGCTTGGTTTTTATCGTCTTATGAGTTTAAACGTTTAAAGTAAGTATTATAATTATTTTCTTTCTTTCTATGATTTAATTCTAATTTTTCTTATTTTACTTTGATCAAAGTTTCTCCATAATCGTGTCACTACATAAACCTTTTTTGTTTTAATCTTTATAGTGACATCAATGTCCGAATAACAACGTTGTTTTTATATTTTCAGAATCAGCCTCTGCCGCAGCCTTGGAATTAAAGTAACTGCAACAGTCTTCACAGCTAGGGCTTCGCAAATAGCAGCCAAAAAAGCAGGGTTTCTGGACCTCTACGAAATGACCTACGAAGAGCTGGCTAAGAAGGGATGCGTCTTTCCTGGAGTTGAGGAGGACACGAAATCTTCTAAGCTAATGGCTTTAGTCATTGATGAAAATTAAAAGCTATATTATGCTATTGTACTACCTATGTTTAGAAATATACCAGTTTATTGTATACGCTATGAAATGTAAAATATTTATTTGCGGAAGAAATGACAAATTATAAAGTAATTGAAAGTATGTAAAGTTATAGCTGGTCAAGCAGATCTTGTCAGTAGAAAAAGGCGGCAAATTTGAAAAATGTAGGCGCTAAGGGATATCGACCCATAGAAAATTTGAATTTCGCGCCTTTTTTTACTGACAAGATTTGCTTGACCAGCTAATTCAAGAGGTTTTATTTTTATGCCCTCTATTAGACGATAGCTGTAATAGTTTTTGAGCGACATCTGTGATGCAATAGCGAAATTAAGAAATTTTATATTAGCATCCCGCCGTCACAAGATGTCGCCACGTAACGGTAAAAAAAAAGAAATTTTATATTATTTTACGATAAAAGTATTAAACTGTGCAAAATATATCATTATCACAATTGATTGTTATATACCAAATATTGGGGCCCTTTAGCACCAAGAATATTAAATTATATTCAATTATAAAAATGGGGAGCTTCAATCCCTTCATCTGGTAATACCGAAAGCAAAATGGCGTCGCGTTGTGTCTAAATGAAATGTCAATTGTCAATCGGTTGTTGACTCCCGTTGCTCTCGGATGATCTCGTAGCGCCTGTACGACTGATAGAATTATTAAAATTCAAATAAATCCTGGCCATGAAACGCCAGGTCACGTTTATTTTAAACTAAACAGTGAAATGTAATGTTTGCTACTAGGTCCTTCAAGAGTCTACGTGGACTGTTTCAGAAAAGAAAACATTAAAAGCCAGCTCAAAAGAAAACAGTTTTGTTTTTACTAAACATCCTGCATTGAAAAGTGTTTGATTAGAGTTTTGGCTCCTCCTTCGCTTCCTTGTTTCTTCATCAGTTAAAAAAGCGAGTTTTTTTTAAATAGTGTTGTGAGTTTTGAGAAATTAAAAAAAGTGTTCAAAATATGTCAAATAGTGAAAATATGTGAAAGTGTGTGTGTAAAGATGGATTTACTTTGATTCTTCAAGGATTACCCCCTGCATTGAAGGTATGTCTAAAAATATTGTCTATATTTATCCCAAAACATGGTCCCACTGAGATTAAGTATTGAAATACCTTCATGATTAAAAAAAAACAAATAGCTCATACGATTTGTGTTTGCTTGTTCAAATTCCAATAAATTCTGCCAGAAATATTTGTATTCTAGATTGCCCAAGATCTTACCTACCAGAAAAATAAAAAATTCAACAATTAGGTAAGTATATTATTGAAAGTTTTTATTTTTCTTTTTTATACCTATTCAAATAAACATTTTTGTTTCAAGATAATATTTGTGTATTGTGCACACACAAATTGACTAAGCCCCACAGTAAGCTCAAGAAGGCTTGTGTTATAGGTATTCAAACAAAAATATAATATACAAATACATAAAAACATAGAAAACACCCATAACTCAGGAACAAATATCTGTGCTAATCACACAAATAAATGCCCTTACCGGGATTCAAACCCAGGACCATCAACTTCAATGCCAGACCCGACTGAAAGGGCCAGACTGGTAGTCAAACTTTTAGAAAAAAAACTTCTTTATCTTACACAATCATAGAGTTTTTACTTTATGCAAGTATTCAGGCTAAATTTCTATATATTTAGAGAGAGAATCATACTATCTTTGTCTTACACTAGTACTAGCACCCAAAAGAAAAGGATGAGTATAGTTTGTTCTTATTTACTGTCAAATTTGTTTGACTAACTATAGTCATCAATTAACACAGTGCAAAATTTTGCCACCACTTTCTTCTTGTGATAATCAGGTTTGCAAATTTTTAATTAAATTAGGTTACTAGACTATAGAAAATGATGCCAGTTTAACCATGAATAAGCTTACAAAGATGTGTGAGATACTTTCATTGACATGTGTAAAGTTTCTCACATTAAAATATAAGAAAAACTAACAAAATAATGTAATATTGTCAGTTTTTAGGGTTCCATACCCAAAGGGTAATAACGGGACCCTATTACTAAGACTCCTCTGTCCGTCCGTCCCTCTGTCTGTCACCAGGCTGTATCTCAGGAACTGTGATAGCTAGACAGTTGAAATTTTCACAGATGATGTATTTCTGTTGCCGCTATAACAACAAATACTAAAAACGTAATAAAATAAATATTTAAGTGGGGCTCCCATACAACAAACGTGATTTTTTTGCCGTTTATTGCGTAATGGTACGGAACCCTTCGTGCGCGAGTCCGACTCGCACTTGGCCGGTTTTTCTTAAATTTTGCCATCCAAAGCAAATTTATCTTGCAGCCTGGGACTACGAGGCAATACCGTATTTGTGCATGGAATGAAAAAAAAAAGAAATATTACGTCGTCACGCTAATTGCTAAGCGGTCAGCCAAGCACAGGAGGGGCGCGACAGTATGTCGCCCGCGAGATATACCCGCCTTTTTCTAACTGTATTAATTAAAGAGGGACGGGTAGTCTGTCTCGCGAACGAGATCGCCACTCTATAGTCTGTATCTTTAGGTATTTAAATAAAAGTAAACAAAATCTACCCTCAAATGGTTCCTTAAAGTTGAGGGTAGATGAAAACATTACACGATCAAATAATGTAGGTTAAAGTCAGGTCGTTCAGTGACAGATCCAGGCGGTTTTGTATTTGGTTGGTTAACCAATCAATGGTATAACTACCCGAAAATATACAAATTATTTGTTTACTTTTATTTAAATACCTAAAGACAGTGGGTAGACACTCCTGACTTCGGGCAAACTCGGCTCCGTTCGGCTCAGCATTGCTCCGAGCAATTATTAGGGTTGGCACCACTTGACGGCCTTTTGCGTACACGACCACAGATAAAATAATCACTTGAATTTTGACAACCCTAAATAGCCGAAAGGGATAGTACCATAAGTTAGAAAGGGATATCATGATTCGACCCTGAATCGCTGTCAAACTTCGGTTTTGTAGGAAGTGTCCTTTCTGTGTGGTAGTACTATTATTTGAAACTTCGAACACACCCGACTTGAAGATCTTGACGCCAAACGCCAGCTCCGAAAAACTCGGCCCAAGCCCTCCTACAATTACATATACAACGCGTCTGGGCAGCTTTACTGTGTTTTGTGTTGCCGCATTTTCAAGACCAAATTTGGATTTGCGAGCCACGCTCGCGCCCATGCACGTAATAGTTAAAACCCCTTTTTAATTTGTCAGGATGTCGCCGTCGACGGATACGTCTGGGAGGACATCATCACTATTATTTATTCTGTGCTAAAGATACAGAGTATAGTGCTAGCCTGGCTGTTCTATTCAAGCATGAGAAACATTGTACATGCGTAATGTGCGTATTCTTTAATCTGCGTTAATTGCCCTCAATTGATATGCGCGCGCGCCGATAAAGGGTCTTTGTTAATTACTCACAAATTAGGCGGAGTAGCCTACATACCAGCGGTCAAACATATTCGTTAGGCTACGCCAGTGGGGAGACACTCCTCGTTTCGGCATAGAATAAATAATAGTACTAGGTACAGAAGACTCACTCTCTAACAAAACGCGTCTGTTAGGATCAGGACAGATATGGCCGCTAGGTGGCGACAGCGCCACGCGCGGCTTATGGCTAGCCACCAAAATTGGTGTGGAACGGATGTACTTTTAGCTACCCGTTGCAATGCGACGAAATCGCGGAGTGAGCCACGCCTGCCAGCGGTCAAACATATTCGTTAGGCTACGCCAGTGGGGAGACACTCCTCGTTTCGGGCAAATTCGGCTCCATTCGGCTCAGCATTGCTCCGAACAATTGGTTGGCATCACTTGACGTGCTTTTGTGTGCACGACCACAGATAAGATAATGACTTGAATGTTGACAACCCTAAATAGTCGAAAGGGATAGTGCCATATATTAGAAACGGATAGCATGATTCGACCCTGAACCCCTGTCAAACTTCGGTTTTGTAGGAAGTTTCCTTTCTGTACGGTAGTACTATTATTTATTCTGCGGTATTGTCAAAAGTCCGCAGCAAGCTCGGTTCTCCATACAAACGTAGTTACGCTCTCGTTAGGGTTCCGTACCCAAAGGGTAAAAACGGGACCCTATTACTAAGACTCCGCTGTCCGTCTATCCGTGTTGTCTGTCCGCCTGTCTGTTTGTCCGTCTGTCTCTCTGTCAGTTGAAATTTTCACAGATGATGTATTTCTGTTGCCGCTATAACAACAAATACTAAAAGTACGGAACCCCCGGTGGGCGAGACCGACTCGCACTGGTCCGGTTTTTTTAAAACGACTAGCTCTGAAACTTTATACAATAGGATAAGGTGTATTCTATGCCCGTAATTAGTTTATGTAGTTGTTTTACCTGTTAATCCTGCGAATAAATAAATAAATGAATATCAGGGGAGATCTTACACAGATCAACCTAGCCCCAAACTAAGCAAAGCTTGTACTATGGGTGCTTGGCGACGATATACCGAATATACCGATACGACGATATAAAACACCCATGACTCAGGAACAAATATCTCTGCTCATCACACAAATAAATGCCCTTACCGGGATTCGTACCCAGGACCATCACAGGCAGGGTCACTACCCAGTAGGCCAGACCGGTGTCAAATACTTTCTTATATAGCCTAGATGCGAAGCCTTTAAGCCAAATATCATTGAACAAAACTAAGAGAGGTAAAACCTATACCTTACTGCATGGCGCCATCTATGAAAATCTTTAACAGTAGGGGGTATTACTGCAATGTTCTGCCGCCAGAGTGCAGCACTAGCGCCTCTAGTAAACCATAGAGTAACTTAAAATACAATACTGTGCCTTAAACTGTTTTTGGTCAAATTTTCACATACAATAAAATATTTATATAACATTGATGCATCAAGGGCCTACCGGGAAACGCGAAAATGGAAATTTAGTTATCTGCCTCTTTTTTGCTCGAATATGCAAGAGTGATAGAGAGGTTAGATAACGAAATATCGATTTTGCAATGTTTCGCGGTAGACTCCCAGATTGTGATGGATTGTTGTAGTGGCGCCGTGGCGCCCCCTCCGCGGAGTTTCCCGTAACCCGTAATATTCCCTCTTGCCAACCCGTTTGCTGCAGCTGATCGATGGTATGCAACAATGACGAAATGAAAATACTTTCGTTTGCGTCAACTTCTACGAACATTGACAATGGACTCAGTCTCAGTATTGACCTGTTGACAGACGCGATTCCTCATATTGTGTTGTTACATCAACACTCTACTAAATCTCATATTTTCACGCAAACATTTTGGTTTAAGCTTCTTTGCCACTAACTAGGGTTGAAAATTCTCGAAAAAATCAAATCGATTTTTTCAGGACGTTTTGAAATTTCGTTTTTTTTACGTATTATTCAGTTTTTTTGGGAAAGAAATGAAACTTTTTTAAAGTAACGACGGCGTCAAATTCAATAGACATTTTCACAAACGATCGCCAGCCAGCATTTAGATAACAAAACACACGACTAAGCAGGTGTAGTTACCTAAACTATGGATTTAATATAAATGGAAATATTCACAAGTTCTTTTCAATGTGCGTTTTTTTCCGTTTATTTCAGTTTTTTTTGTGTTTTTCGGAAAAATATTGTATAAACTAATTGACATTGATTTTTCCGAATAAAACTTAAAAAAACATGGCTTTTAGAAAAAAACACCGGCCAAGTGCGAGTCGGACTCGCGTTTCTAGGGTTCCGTACATAAGTCCGACTCACGCTTGTCAAAGAACTATTTTGTGTATTTTTTTCAAAATTTTAGACGTAGTAGTTTCGGAGATAAGATAAGATAAGGGGGGGAATGGTAATTTTTTGGCCATTTTCTTAAATAACTTCGAACCTATGTATTTTAAAATTATAAAAAAAACATGTCCATCTTTGGGTCACTAATTTACATATGTGTACCAAATTTCAACTTAATTGGTCCAGTAGTTTCCGAGAAAATAGGCTGTTACAGACGGACAGACAGACAGACGCACGAGTGATCCTATAAGGGTTCCGCTTTTTCCTTTTGAGGTACGGAACCCTAAAAACGGGATATTTTCCAGGTTTTTTCAACCCTACCACCAACGTAGGTATAAAAAAAGACAAGACAGACAAGGGTACGTCGTTATACTCTCGTCTCGTTGGGCTGACTCATGGCGTTTCACTGCACACGTAGTACTTTCCACTTTCATCTAGGACCGCAGAATACTTATTAGCCGGCTGGCTGTGGCTAGTCTGTCGTTTATCTATGTTAATGTTAATTACTTGTATCCTGTCAGGGCTTTTCTTGGACTCCGACAGAAAAACATTTGGAAGCTATATTCTGTATTTTTAGGTATTTAAATAAAAGTAAACAAAATCCACCCTCAAATGGCTCCTTAAGCCAGTTGAGGGTAGAAGAAAACATTACACGATCAAATAATGTAGGTTAAAGTCAGGTCGTTCAGTGACAGATCCACTACCCGAAAATGTACAAATTGTTTGTTTACTTTTATTTAAATACCTAAAGATACAGACAGATGCCCCAAGCACACCACCCCACCACCACCGCACCTAGGTGCGAGATGTGGGTGACGTCATCACCAAGCTTAAATGGAGTTGGGGCATGTTGCCAGGCAGCTGGCAGGTGGACCAAAATGTTGACGGATTGGTGGCCGCTTTCGGATGAAAGAAGCGCCTAGCGTCCGTTGGCTGGCTGGGTGGATGACGTTCGAAAAATCGCGGGGCACTTTTGGATGAGGACCGGGATAATTGGCGTACACGAACCTATGCTCAGCAGTGCGCGACTGAAGGTTAAATATGATGATGAGTCCTAGATGTACGTAGGTACGTACTAATATCCATGCAATGCTAAACAGACGCAGAGGCACCTAATTCGCATCGCCTTCGCGGTTTGCGGTCGTCCAGGTCTTATAATATTACATTACTAAGTTACTAACGTTTCTTTGTATCATGGGAAATCTTGACAGAGGCTTTAATGATGTGGTAGACAAATCTGACAAATAATGGCAGTTTTATTACTTCTAGCTACGCCCCGGCTTCGCACGGGTTACACAAAACCTTAACGAATTATACACTTAAACCTTCCTCAAGAATTACTCTATTGATAGGTGAAAACCGCATAAAGTTCAGTAGTTTTTGAGTTTATCGCGAACATACATACACACAAACAGACAGACGCACCTTATAAAACAAAGTCCCCCGACTTTGTTTTATAAGGTGTAGTGATGAGAATGAGAAACTGAGGCTCAGTAGAAGTTATATTATTACTGTGGTTTGGTATTTCAATGATTTTAGCAATTTAAAATCGTACAAGTCTCAAAGAAAACCCAAAGTTATTGCCCAAGAATAGCTTGTCAGTGGACTGTGGAGCATAGGCAGAGATAATTATATTGTCTTTTTCTTATGCTAACATTATAACTCCAAAAAGGTATAGTGTTATTATTCTACTGTTATGGAAAGGGCGTGTGT